>NC_037681.1:58763892-58851120 GCF_003255815.1 Theropithecus gelada | reverse complement strand
TTCTTTCTTTCTTTCTTTCTTTCTTTCTTTCTTTCTTTCTTTCTTTCTTTCTTTCTTTCTTTCTTTCTTTCTTTCTTTTTCTTTTCTTTCTTTCTTTCCAATGTCTTACTTTGTTGCCCAGGCTGCAGTGCAGTGACACGATCTTGACTCATTGCAACCTCTACCTCCTGGGTTCAAATAATTCTCATGCCTCAGCCTCCCAAGTAACTGAGTTTACAGGCATGTGCCACCCCGTCCAGCTAATTTTCATATTTTTAGTAGAGACAGGGTTTTACCATATCGACCAGGCTGGTCTTGAACTCCTGGCCTCAAGTGATCTGCCCGCCTCGGCCTCCCAAAATGCTTGGATTGTGGGCATGAGCCACCATGCCCAGCCTTCTTCTTCTACTTTTTACTTGCTTCTGTCCTCATTTCTTGACACTCACCTCCCAACCAGACCAAAAGAGGATCCCTGAATGCACCATCCTCTCTACCTCTGTGCCTTCATGCCTGCTATTTCCTCTGCCTGAAATTATCCTTCTTCCTATTCCGGAAGACTTGCAAGTTGTACCTCCCTCCTTTGCAACATTTTTACTGCAATTGTAACCTGACCTGCGTGGACATTTTTTGATTCGTCATTAATATCAGGTGGGCAGGGATCATCTGCATATTTCAGCACAGAATCCTGGCTCATTGAATGAAATAGTGCAATGTCTTCTCCCTAAATTGGTACCTAATAATCTCTAGGGCCCAGGTGCGGTGGCTCACACCTGTAATCCCAATACTTTGGGAGGCCGAGGCAGGTGGATCACCTGAGGTCGGGAGTTCGAGACCAGCCTGGCCAACATGGTGAAGCCCTGTCTCTACTAAAAATACAAAAACTTAGCTGGGCATTGTGGCAAGTGCCTGTAATCCCAGCTACTCGGGAGGTTGAGGCAGGAGAATTGCTTGAACCCAGGAGGCGGAGGTTGCAGTGAGCTGAGATCGTGTCATTGCACTCCAGCCTGGGCAACAACAGTAAAACTCCATCTCAAAATTAAAACAAACAAATAAACAAACAAACAAAAAACTAACCTCTAGGACAGTGTCATCGGCAAGGTGGAGGTGATGAGTCAGAAATCATTGGTACTCAATGGAAGGTATTTGTAGCCTGACACAGTGCTGTTTTTCCCCTGCCAGGAGCTCTTTTCTCCCAGACTGTGAGCTGCCTCATGCCCTTACTTTCTTTAGACCTCTGCTTCTTGATTCACAAGGCCTTCTTTGACTACTCCATATGAAATAGTAACCACCCACCCTCAGAAATCCCTATTTTCCTCTAGCCTGCCTTTCCCTATTCCTTCAACTTTATTGCCATCTGACCTACCATGTGCTTATTTGCTTATTTGTTCACTGTGTGCTTATTTGTTACTATTAGAGTGTAAGTTCCCTAAGGGCAGGGATTTTTCTGTTTTGTTCCCTGCTCCATTCTTAGTGCCTGATACATTATGTGTATGTGCTCAATGAACAAATGTGCACGGAGAACAGTGCATGCCACCGAAGGACAAGGCTATGCATTTCGGTTTCCCAGGGTTTATTCTCCATATGATAAAACTCATTAAATAGTGGCTTATAGGCAGAAACGGGTCACAGGAATGGTTTAGGGAGTTCCAAGAATGAAAATAGCTTCTCTCAGCCTCAAGCAATATAAAAAATATATTTTAAAAAAAGGGTGTCACCCTGTGTCTTGGAAAACCAATAATGTATGGGAAGAAAAAAGATCAGAGCAAACAAAGAAAAAGAAAAGGAGAGGGGCCGGGTGCGGTGGCTCATGCCTGTAGTCCCAGCACTTTGGGAGGCCAAGGTGGGCGGATCACGAGGTCAGGAGATGGAGACCATCCTGGCTAACATGGTGAAACCCCGTCTCTACTAAACACACACACACACACACACACACACACACACACACACACAAAATAATATTAGCTGGGCGTGGTGGCAGGTACCTATAGTCCCAGCTACTTGGGAGGCTGAGGCAGGAGAATGGTGTGAACTTGGGGGGCGGAGCTTGCAGTGAGCCAAGATCATGCCACTGCACTCCAGCGTGGGTGACAATGCGAGACTCCGTCTCAAAAATAAATAAATAAATAAAAAAGAAGAGGAGAGACGGAAAGAGAGACAGAGAGAAAGATGCTCAACCACACCACACCAACCTTTTGATGCTACCAGCAGATCTTTGGTGTTTGTTCTAAATTCTGTAAAACCAACTGCACTGAGCTGTGAGAAAAAGCAAACGGCAATAGACAGGCTAAATGCTGTGCTTTCGTCTTAAGCAAGCCCAAGGGTTATTACACATGATTTCACTAAGATTCAGCCCAGTCTCACAAGAGAGTTGGGCAGGTGATTTATGGGCTGAGGTCTTGGCTTGAACCCTCAATTGACCTTAGGGCCTAGGGCAAGCCACGTTCTCCTTCTGGGCCTCAGCTTTTGCCAGCAAGATAGTGAGGGAGTTGGTGAAAACCAATTTCCAAGGTCTCTTCCACCCATAATGTTCTATGACTCTGTATCTTGACAAGGGTTTTCAATTTGTCCTCATTAATGAAGAGATTCAATTAACCAGGACGTTAAATTCCCTGAGTGTTCTGGTTAATTGGATCTTTACTAAAATAGCTTCCAAATCTTGTTTACTACATTAAAAAATAAAAGCATTTTTGCATTAATTTCTACCTGCAGAGAATGTGAAAGCTTTGAACTGTAACAGCTGGGAGTTTCTCCAGAAGCTATTCCTTAAAGCAGAGTTTTCAAAACATTTTGACAGTGACCCACCATTTAAAAAAAAAAAGCAAACTTTTTACATCACATCCACATACACATGGTATCAAAGATTTTGTGACATAATATTTAACTTTATCATATGGTACAGTGTTGATATTTTATATTCTATTCAGAAAGGCTATTCAACCCACAAGTTGATTTCATGATCCAGTGTTTGAAAAGCACAGTCCTACAGTTCCACAGGAGTCTGTCTGCCCCTCGTGGACCTCTTTGCATGGGGATAAAAAATGCCCAGGACATCCCAGGGCTGTCATGTGGATATCTGAGGACGTTGTGGTTACTTTATTGGTTTCGGTTCCAATGCACACTCTTTGAAATGTCTTCGGTATTGCCTGAGAAGTGTTCCTAAGCAGCCCAGTGGAGAGAAAAGAGCACTAGACAAGAGTTTCTGACTTCTCGTCTGGGTTCTGTTACTATGTGGCTGTGTGACTTTGGATAATTCACTTAACCTCTCTAAGCCTTAGCTACCTTCAAACATGGGAATGAATGACATATCCAGGTGCCCCTGTCCTGTACCCTCTGTGATCAGGCGACCCAAGAATCATTGCCGTTTTCATCTAGGATGAATCGAGGATGGGGAAGAGGATGAACGGCTGATCCGTTCCGTCCTCTGTAGGCGTGATGAGAGGGACTGGAACTGTGCTTTGTGTCCACTTTAGGTGGGACTGGCATAGATGAAATGCCTATAAAGGGCTTTTGATTTCTGTGGCAAATGGTTTTAAGGCTCCACCCAGCTTTAAATAATTATTTCTGGACTAAATATTCCTTGGGAGAGTCCTGCTGTGTCTCAGAGCTTCTCATGTACTCCTTTTCCCCACTTCCCTGCATGAGGTAGACCCCTAGCTGTCCCTGCTGGTGTTAACAATTCTTCCTGGAGTTGTGTGCTGTTCGGCTGTTTTCCTGTCCTTCTATGCGGATGTAGTGAAATAGCCTTCCCGGTGGTGTCAAGTGACATGGAGTGATGGACCACAGTGGGAACCCCTGGGAAAGAGGACCTGGGAAGACCCGAGCTGAGATCAGAGTTGAGGCATGTGTGGTTGTGGGGTGCACGCCAAGCAGAACTGTCCGGCTGATACCTGAGCTGCGGCAGGAAAGATGGGAACGCCCCTTACTACAATACGGCAACCTCAGATCTCTTATTTGCTTGCTAGGTTTTGTTTGGTTTGGTTTTGGTTTTAGTTTGGTGTTTGCAGTAACACCAATCTGAAGAATTAACAACATTCTTCAAAAATATTCATAATAACCAGCTTTGTAGTCCAAAGGGCAGCCTTGATTCCAGCTTTCTGCAGCTCACTAAGCCTAAAGTTGGGTGTATTATTCATTTTCTTTCCAGACATGAAACAACCATTTCAACCAGCTTGGACAAAAAAGAGAAGCCAAGATGGGGCTGAGAAACCAATGCAGCCGGGCCCAGGGATCCAGGACTCAGGGACCAGGTGCTGCCGGATGTTTGCTCTGACTCGTGTTGCTGCTGTCTTCTCTGTGCCTCAACTCTGTCCTCTGTCACTGCAGGCAGCTTCCTCCCAAGGTGGTGAGTAGGGTTGCTGCCAGCCCTGGTGAATGACATCTTAGCTTCTACACTGGAGATACACTGACCCCCTTTCTTGATTCCAGGATGAAAAAGTCTGGGGAGGACTTTGACTCTTACCCACCCCCTGGAAAAATCAACTGGGGAGGTGGAATTCGTAGAAGAACATAGCAGCTCCTGAGGTGGATGTGTGGGTTTGAAGAACACACCATTCATTCATTCATTCATGTGGCACATTATTATTATTATTATTATTTTGATGGAGTTTCACTGTGTCGCCCAGGCTGGAGTGCAGTGGCACGATCTCAGCTCACTCATGCAGCACATTTTTATTGAGCAAAACTGAGAGGCTGAGTGAGGGACCAAAGTCTTCACTGATGAGGGAGAGGTGCCCAGAGATCGGCAGATGAAGGTGAAGAGAAAAGGTAGAGGACACCAAGGGCCCTGCCAAGCAGCAGAAGTAGGAGGAATTGAGGAGCTTCTTCCAGAATGAATCAGCTGCACTTTTTTTTTTTTTTTTTTTTTTTTTGAGACAGGGTATTTCTCTGTTGCCCAGACTGGAGTGCAGTGGTGCGATCTTGGCTCACTGGTGACCAACCTCTGGCTCCTGGCTCAAGCAATCTTCCTGCCTCAGCTTCCTGAGTAGTTGGTATTACAGGCACGTACCACCATGTCTGGCTACTTTTTGTGTTTTTAGTAGAGATGGGGTTTCACCATGTCGTCCAGGCTGATCTTGAACTCCTGAGCTCAAGTGATCAGCCCGCCTCGGCCTCCCAAAGTACTGGGATTTTAGGCATGAGCTACCGGGCACAGCCCAATTGCTCTTTTGAAAGGAAGTCCTGCTATGAAAAAAGTAGCAGTTGAACTAAATCGTGACTTGAATGATGTAGCTGCTTTATATCCTGGCTTAAGCTCCTGATCTTGTTGTAAAGCAATAAAAGTTTGGGCACCAGTAGTGAGTCTGCCAGCTACACTTCGAGTAGCTCTGCCCGAGGGGAATTCTTGCACATACTCTATGGGAGACATGTACAAGAATGTGTGTAATAGCCTTGTTTATAATAGCTAAAAAAGGAAACAACCCAGATATTCATAAGTAATAGAATAAACAAGTAATTTTGGCATAATGGAATCCCATAAAGCAAAGAAACCAAATAAACTACAGCTATACCCATCGACATGAACAAATTCCAAAAATACTGTTGAGCAAAGACAGCATGTTAAGAAGGTTACAATGAGCATGGCTTTGTCACGTGAAATTCACAAAAGGCACCACTAAGCAGTATATTGGTTAGGGATCCACAACAAATGGATTAAAACTATAAAGGAAAGCCAGGGAGTGAGTAACACCCGTGTCAGGTCAGTGGCTTGCCCCAGGGTTTGGGAAGGGAGAGCAAGACAATTGGGAAGGGTGAGCATGGAGTGAGTTTCAAAGGTATTGGCAATATTCAATTCCTTAAGCTGGGTGGTGTGGACATGGGTATCTGGTTTTTATTATTGTTCTTTAAGCTGGACATACACATTATGCACATTCTATTGTAATATTATCTATTTCACAATGAAAAAAAAATTTGTAAAGCATATATAGCCAGAACCAAAGCTCCTTCACACCCCAATAAAAGGTAGAGTTTGATGTGGTTGAAGAGTCTGAGCCTCAAAGGAATTAGGACTTCTCTGAATGTGGTGCTGTACTGGTTTGGAATAGCATCTGGGAGAAAGGAGGATGGCAAACCACCCCACACGACCCCCTGGCCAGGGCATCAGCAACTGGACTGAGGGGTGCCCCGGTATCCCCAGGACCTCCTGTTCCTATGGCTCTGGGACCACAGCGTGCCCACTTTATGTCCCTTTCTTCCTGCACCACAATCCTCAGGGGTTGGCTGGTTTTTCGGAGTCACCACCGTGTACTTTATTTCTCACAGCTTTCCCACGGCTGCCTGCTGAGTAGAAAGCAATCATCCTAACTCTTCATGTTTTTGACCCCCAAAGCAAGTGCCCCAGCCCATTTGGAGTCAAAAATGTGAAAGCATTTTGGACCACATCCAAAATCTGGTCACTCACCATGTGATTACCTTTTTAGGGAAGGCTTATCATTTGCCTGCTGAAGTTTACTTTAAATTCTGACTGTTTTGCAAACACATTCTTTGTTGACAGCTCTAGTTGGAAATGTTTGGGCTCACCGTGTTCTGGGTAAAACACATCGTCAAGTCTTTTTTTAACCTCTCACGTGAGATGGTTTTTCTTGGCCTGCATTTCAGCGTCCATTAACCTTAGTGTCGTAACAGCCTGGAGTGAGAAGGAACCTTGGAAGCCACCCATCCAACTTCCCACCCAGTGGGAGAATTGTTCTGAAGCTTGCCTGATCACAGCCTCAGATAGCTTGCTTTTTAAGGGCATTGCTGTACGGACACAGAGTACCATACTTTACCAATTCCACCTAACATTTTGCATACATTTTCATGAATCTTGGAGAATCAGAAAACAGTGTGAGCAATTCCAAGTTTGCTAATTAAATTAAAATGAGCACAGACTCTTACAAAACAGGTTTTAGAGTTACAGGAGGCCTTACGTGGTCAAAGACATTTTTCACCTACTTAAAATAATCCTATCCTGGTTAGGAGGGACAGAGAGACAAGGGAGTTGGACACATCACATGCTTGGACGGAGAAACAGAGAAGGATTGCTTGGCAGTCCTGTGTGTACATTTTCTTCTGTCCCTTTGTTATTACTTTCTTGCCTCCTTAAAGGAACAGAGATGGCCGGGCGCCGTGGCTCACACCTGTAATCCCAGCACTTCGGGAGGCCGAGGTGGGCGGATTATGAGGTCAGGAGATTGAGATCAGCCTGACCAACATGGTGAAACGCTGTCTCTACTAAAAATACAAAAATTGGCCAGGTGTGGTGGTGGGCGCCTGTAATCCCAGCTACTCAGGAGGCTGAGCAGCAGAATCACTTGAACCCAGGAAGTGGAGGTTGCAGTGAGCTGAGATGGCACCACTGTACTCCAGCCTGGGCAACAGAGTGAGATAGTCTCAAAAAAAAAGAAAAAAGAAAAAGAACAAATGGTACAGGAATGAAGAATGTAGACATCACCCTGCTGAAGGGCACAGGACTGGCCTGTCATCCTCTCACTGCCACCCTCTGTCTTCCCACCTAATGGTCACTGGATGCCTTTTCCCATTAGTCTGGGCCCACCCCAGTTTCTGAGCCCACCAAGAGATGGTGCAATATGTGTTAATAGTTGCCCCTTCCACATGTCTCCCCACCTTTTGTTCTGCTCCAGTAGAACTTGGAGCCAATTGGTGATACCAGCTGCCATGGCGGTTAAGTGGGCTTGAGCCTTGAGCCACGCTGGGATCTTGGTGGCACAGGCCCCTCAAAGTGAGGGGAGGAAGCCGGCCTGGGAAAGACTGAAGTTAACCCGTCGGAACAGCAGGGTCATTCTGTGCCTAACCCCTCTCTCATGCAAGCTGAGGAGAGTTTCTGGGTTAAAGAAGGTAGCTGAAGATTTTTTTTTTTTTTAAGTTAGGGGTAGGAAGCTCAAGCAGGGGTAAGGAGGGAACAATGAAAGGTGCTGACCCAGCCTGGACACACAGGTGCAAGGTCCTGGGGGCATGTGAAGTTCAGGTAAGCTTAAGTAATGGTTGTGAGAAGGCCTAGTTGGTGGCACAGGGCCTGGTGGACTCTTCACAGCATGATACCCCTGTCGGAGCCTATGCAGAAAGGCAGGCGAGAAGTGGCAGGATGTCGGGGCCACAAGAAGCAGCTCAGGGCAGGCCAGCATGCCCTGCAGGCCACCAGGGGCAGGCGCCTCCTTCAGGGTTCTGATCCCATTGTGTGGTCCCTCCCCAGACACCCAGATCTCCCCCAGCATGCTGGGCCGTGGGCACTGGTCCGGGACTGATGCACTCACAGACCTGCCTGGGTCCCATCTGATGACTCGAAGGAGCCAAAGGCGACTGGGACTACTGCCTGAACTGCCGGGCCCCAAGTTCCATCAATTCAAATCGACAAATACTTGACTGTGTATCTGTGGGTGAGGGAGTTGGGGTAGGATAAAGACAAGGGGCTGGGTGGCCGACTGGGAGGGAGATTAGGAAATGCCGATAATGCCATATCATATGAATTATACAGCAGATTATGCAGCCAGAGGACACTGCTTCATTGGTCCATAGGAGCATCCATTTGCACTGGGCATTTGCATTGGAAAAAGAGAAAGGGAAGACAACATAGGGAGAGAGGAAATGGGGGAAGAATTTTGCATAGAAAAAAGGCAGTGCCAACCCCTGACTTTGTCTTCCAGTCCAGTGGCAGGTGGCAGCAGGGAAGGACTAAAGGAGCCGTTTCCACAGGGCGTCAGGGAGACAGAGGCCACAGCTATCTGCTTAGGTTCCAGAGTTACTTCAGGGATACTGAGTGGAGGAGAGGGTCATTGTCCTCACCCCGCTGTGCAGCAAAGCATCTCTGTGAGTGTGAGGGCAGCAGAGGTGTAACTCCATGTTGGCACCTACACCGCTGGTGTAGTGGAAGCAGCACTCTTGGCACGCACACTGGTGTATCCCCAGAGGGCAGCCTAAGAGCGCAGCGCAGAGCATCCGCAGGACTTGAGTGTGATCGGAGGGCAGGAACCAGTGATGCTCTGGACACACCTGTTATTTTCAGCTGGTTGGCACCAGGTGGGGCCAGTAGGACCTGAAAATACTCCAGTTGTGGAAGTTAACAGAGTGTCCTCTCCAAGCGCTTTAATTGCCACCTTCATAACAGCCTTGAAAAATTCCACCCCTCCGACCTTTTTAATTTCTTTTTTTTTTTTTCTCTTGAGACAGAGTCTGGCTCTGTTGCCCAGGCTGAAGTGCAGTGGTGCAATCTCAATTCATTGCAGCCTCTACTTCCCGGGTCCAAATGATTCACCTGCCTCAGCCTCCTGAGTAGCTGGGACTACAGGTGTGTGCCACCACGCTGGGCTAATTTTTATATTTTTAGTAGAGAGGGAGTTTCACCATGTTGTCCGGGCTGGTCTCGAACTCCTGGCCTTACGTGATCTGCCCACCCCAGCCTCCCAAAGTGCTGGGATTACAGGCATAAGCCACTGCACCCAGTCCCCACCTTTAAAATGTCATAGAACTTTTCTGAATCTGCAATTACCTTGTTTTTTTCCTTTAGTCCAAGCATCAGTCAATTTTTAAAATTTTTTTTCTGTAAAAAGCCAGATAGTAAGTACTTTTGGCCTTGGGGGCCATATGGTGTCTGTTACAACTGCTCAGCTCTGCCACTGCAGTCTAGAAGCAGCCATTGACAATGTATAGACTAATGAATGTGACTGTATTCAAATAATAGATGATTTATGGACTCTGACACTGGAATAGTATATACATCTTCACAAATTACAAAACATTCTTTTTGATTTTTTTCACAAATCCAAGAGTGTGAAAAACATTTTTAACTTGTAGGGTGCAAAGACAGTCCCTGGCCTTAGTTTACCAAT
This sequence comes from Theropithecus gelada, assembly GCF_003255815.1. Classification (NCBI taxonomy): domain Eukaryota; kingdom Metazoa; phylum Chordata; class Mammalia; order Primates; family Cercopithecidae; genus Theropithecus; species Theropithecus gelada. The sequence continues at coordinate 58,841,320 of NC_037681.1, read as the reverse complement.
CCCTGAGGGTCAGGAAGGGCTTATAGTTGTGTTGCTAGTGCCTAGCACAGTATCTGACATACAGTAGGTGCTCAATAGATATTTGTTGGAGGAGTGAACTGCACTTTACATACAAGGAGACCACAGCTCAAGAGGTTAATCAACCCTCAAATGTGGAGCTAGAACTCACACTTTCGTGGTTTGCAATAATAGTTTGGAGAGTGAGGTGGTTGGCAGCTCTTCCAGCTCCAAGTCCCGCACTCCTCCTACCAAATCACAGCTTCGCGCTTCCCAGAAAAAAATATTGTTACGTGGAATTTCACAGAATTGGGGGCCGGGCATGGTGACTCATGCCTGTAATCCCAGCACCTTGGGAGGCCGAGGCAGGTGAATCTCTTGAGGTCAGGAGTTCGAGACCAGCCTGGTCAACATGGTGAAACCCCATCTCTACTAAAAATACAAAATTTAGCCAGGTATGGGGGTGGGCACCTGTAATCCCAGCTACTCGGGAGGCTGAGGTGGAGAATTGCTTGAATCCATGAGGCGGAGGTTGCAGTAAGCTGAGATCACGCCACTGTACTCTAGCCTGGGTGACAGAGCCAGACTCCATCTCAAAAAAAAAAAAAAAAAAAAAAAAAAAAGGAATTGGGGATTGAGAACTGCTCTTGAGCAGTAAATCAACCAGTGAGGTAGACTCTTGTGGTATCACCTTTCAACATGGTCAAGCTGTGGAAATGTGATTTTCATTTCTCAGGTTTTTTTGTTTTTGTTTTTGTTTTTTAATCTGCCAGATGGAGATCATGCCATTGCTAGTCTACCTTGAAAGACAGATGTAAAGAATCAAGTCAGGGGCTTTACAGGTATTAAAAAGTTTCCTTGAGGGCTGAATCATATGTATATTGTTCAGTTGAGCATTTTCTTTATAATCAAAATTTGTTTATTTTTTAAAAAACAACAACCAATGGTTTCATGTGAGCTAGGGGCTACATAAGACCTAAAAAGTTCCTGCTTTTGGTAAAAGCAAAAATTAGATCTACCTTTTTAATTTAAAAAAATTAAAAAGGCAACCTGCCCTTAAAAACATCCAGGTCCCTGGTTGGAAAAACAGGTTCTTTTTCAAAGTCAGTCCTTGCAAGTCTGTATCCACCCTCATTTCTGTCAACTCCTACACTTGGTTTCAGCTTAAGTCTCTGTTGGTTGCTATGCTTTTTTCCCATCTCCCATGACTCACTCCCAGGCTGTGTTCTCACTTGGCCTCAAGCCTGCTCTGCTCCTCAGGCAGTGAGGTTGACCACAAACCATATAGCATTCCAGGTGAATACGTGAACTCCTCCTCTGGAATCTGCACCTGTGTTTCTTCCTCAGCTTTAAGTTTCAGTGGCTTCCTACACTGAAGCCTCTGTTTGGGCCTTGGCCATCAGCTAGGCACCACCACGATGCCTCCTAACAGGCCCTTGGGTGCTGTTCTGACAAGCAGCAGAATTGGAGATTGAGGTGAGGCGCTCTCGCCCCCGCACTTCCCACTATTCCAGAAGCCTGCCCAGCCCAAGGGTGTGGTATTGCAGGGGCTGGGCAGTGGATGATACTCCCATCTGAAGGCCTCATATCTGATGTGTTTTGATTGTTCTGATCCTAGGAAGCATAGTTAATATCAACACATTCTTCCCCCTCCCCCTGGCCATGCCCTGGCTCCAATTTTTATTTTTATTTTATTTTTTTTTGAGACGGAGTCTCGCTCTGTCGCCAGGCTGGAGTACAGTGTCACAATCTCGGCTCACTGCAACCTCTGCCTCCCGGGTTCAAGCGATTCTCCTACTTCAGCCTCCCGAGTAGACAGGCACCCGCCACAACACCTGGCTAATTATTGTCGGCCTCCCAAAGTGCTGGGATTACAGGCATGAGCCACTGCGCCCGGCCCCAATTTTTAAAAAGTAATATACACTCAGTGTGGAAAGTTTGAAAATACCAATAAGCAAAATGCAAATAAATCCCATCTCTAGAAATAAACACTATTAAACATTTTAGAATATATCCGTTGAGTCATTTTATATTCATAATTTTCTAAATATATTGCATCATATTGCAATGCTGTTTTGCCACCTGGTTTACGTTTTTACTTAATACATTATGAGCACATTCCCATGTCATGAAGTATCTTTTTATAATTTCTTTATTGTTATACTGGGTTCGATGACAAGTGTGAGCACAGTATATTTAATAAACACTGATTGTTGGACATTTAGCTTGTTTCTGGTTTTCCACGCCATGATAAACATCCTTAATTATAAATTAATTATAAATGCTTTTATGCATCTCTTGCTGCTTCCTCAGGATACATTTCTAGAAGTGGAGTTAATTAGGTCAAAGGCTCTGCACATTTTTAAAGGTCAGATTGCCTTCCAGAGATGATCCAATTTTTGCTTCTACCAATAGTGCAAAATGTCCCTGTTCCCCAACACTTGCCAACATAGTATTGCATATTAATAGCTTTTTTTTTTTTTTTTTTTTTTTCTGAGATGGAATCTCACTCTGTCACCTAGGCTAGAGTGCAGTAGCTTGATCTCAGCTCACTGCAACCTCTGCCTACCAGTTCAAGCGATTCTCCTACATCAGCCTCCCAAGTAGCTGGGATTACAGGTGTACGCCACCATACCTGGCTAATTTTTGTATTTTTAGTCGAGACAGGGTCTCACCATGTTGGCCAAGCTGGTCTTGAACTGCTATTACAGGCGTGAGACACCATGCCCGGCCAGTATATTTAATAACTTTTGATTAGTAAAAAACATTACTATTTGAAAGTTGATGAGTGAGGCTGAATTTTTCAATGTGGTTTTTAGTCATTTGTATTTCTTTCATGATTTATCCTTTGTGAGCATCATTATTTGCTTCTTCCTTCCTCAAATGTATTTATTGTTAGATAGCTCTTAGGTTCAAATTTTGACTCTACCAATAACTAGCTTTGCGACCTTGGAAAAATCACACCATTGAACCTCAATTTTATGATCAATGCATTAGAATAATAATCCCTACTGAATAGAGTTGCTCTTAGGGTTTAATGAGACAGCACATGTAAAGCAATTTCCACTATCTCTGGCACACGGGAGGTGTTCAATAAATGCTAATTTTTCCCCTTCCCCTACTATGGGCAAGGTGCCCATGGAACACACAAATGTGAAAGATACTCTGTTGTCTTCAAGGAACACACAATCCAATAGAGACAATAAAATACACACAAATATTTGACATAGGCTTTATAAGATGGGTAGCATTTTGACAAGGTGGGAAGAATCCCAGGGAGAGAGAGTGGCAGAGGTGTGTTTGGGGAGTGGCAAGTAGATTAAGTTGACCACAGCGGAGGGTTCATACAGATAATTCTGGATATATAGATTAGGACCTCTACCGTGAAGAGACTTTGAACACTAGGATCATTTATGTTTTACTCCCAAAGCAATGAAGAGCTATTGAAAGTTTTTGGGCCGGGCGCAGTGGCTCATGCCTGTAATCCCAGCACTTTGAGAGGCTGAGGCGGGCAGATCACCTGAGGTCGGGAGTTCGAGACCAGCCTGATCAACATGGAGAAACCCTGTCTCTACTAAAAATACAAAAATTAGCCAGGCGTGGTGCTGCATACCTGTAATCCCAGCTACTTGGGAGGCTGAGGCAGGAGAATCACTTGAACCCGGTAGGTGGAGGTTGCGGTGAGCTGAGATGGCGCCATTGTACTCCAGGCTGGGCAACAAGAGTGAAACTCTGTCTCAAAAAAAAGCAAAAAAAAAAAAAAAAAAAAAAAAAAAGAAAGTTTTTGAGTAGCAAAATAACATAATCACAAGTATATTGAGCAGTAACTAATATGACAGAGACTGGAGTTGGGGAAATCGGCTATAAAAATTATAACTGATCAGGCTGGTCACAGTGGCTCACACCTATAATCCCAATACTTTGGGAGGCTAAGGCGGGCAGTTTGAGACAAGCCTGGGCAACATGGCAAAACCCTGTCTCTACAGAAAAAGCAAACATTAGCCAGGTGTGGTGGCATGCACCTGTAGTTTCAGCTACTACGGAGGCTGAGGTGGAGGATCGCTTGAGCCCGGGGGTCGACGCTGCAGTGAGCTGCAATCATGCCACTGCACTCCAGCCTGGATGACAGAGTGAGACCCTGTCTCAAAAAAATAAATAAATAGGCCGGGCACAGTGGCTTATGACTGTAATCCCAGTATTTTCAGAGGCTGAGGCAGGTGGATCACTTGAAGTCAGGAGTTCGAGACCAGCCTGGCCAACATGGTGAAACACCATCTCTACTGAAAATACAAAACTTAGCTGGATGTGGTGGCGGGCACTTGTAATCCCAACTGCTTGGGAGGCTGAGGTAGGAGAATTGCTTGAACTTGGGAGGCAGAGGTTTCAGTGAGCTGAGATCGTGCCAGTGTACTCCAGTCTGGGCAAGAGAATGAGACCCTGTCTCAAAACATAAAATAACATGAAATAAAATAAAATAAAAACTATGATTAAAATTATACCTTGTATTAAATATTGAATTCAAGAGACACTATGAGAAAACAATTAACAATAGCTGGCACCTGCATGTGGTGGTGCACACCTGTAGTCACAGTGACTTGGGAGGCTGAGGAGGGAGGATTGTTGAGCCCAGGAGTTCGAGGCCAGCCTGGGTCACATAGAGAGATCCTTGTCTCAATAACAACAACAGCAATAATAATAATACCTTGCAAGTGAGTGATGTGGAATCAGGGAGAGGTAGATGTCAGAGACGCGTATGAAGCCCAGTCATTGGGAGACTAACTCTAGAAGATTTCATCATTGTTTAAAAAACATGCTTAGGCCAAGTGTGGTGGCTCACCCCTGTAGTCCCAGCACTTTGAGAGGCTGAGACGGGCACATCACCTGAGGTCAGGAGTTCGAGACCAGCCTGGCCAACATGGCGAAACACTGTGTCTACTAAAAATACAAAAATTAGATCGGCATGGTGGCTTATACCTGATATCCCAGCTACTCGGGAGGCTGAGACAAGGGAATTGCTTGAACTCAGGAGGCAGAGGTTGCAGTGAGCCAAGATCATGCCACTGCACTCCAGCCTGGGCGACAGAGTGAGACTCCGTCAAAAGACAACAACGTACATTTACACAATTTGTTTCAAAAATCTGCTGCCCTTCTCTATGGGTCCCTTAGGAAGGCAATATATCCCACCTCACGAAATCAGCCTTCACCACAAGATTGCTTTGACCAATGGGATGTGAGTAGAAGTTTGAAGAATCACACACTGGTCCACCACCTTGTTTCTCATCCCTCTGACATAAGCAATGTCCCAGATTGGGGCTGTTCTGTTAGCCTGGCTTCCAGAATGAAAAGAGCTGATCAAATGGCATATGTAACAGAATAAGAAAATAAATCTTTGTTATTGTAAACCATTGAGACTTGGGGCTTCTTTGTCACAGCAAATGAATTTAGCCTAACTATCCAATACAGGTACCTTGAGAAGACACAGCAACAGCAACAGCAACAGGACAAGGAGTTGTTTGGGGGAAGAAAGGATGATCCAGGGTGAAACGTAATAATTCTGAGGTGGTCATTGAATACCTCAGGTGGTGTCAAGTGGTTGACTTATAATGATGAAATTGAGTCTCAGTGAGATCATTTGCCCATGGTCGCACAGAAGCTGGAGACATAGATTTGGAAACTGTGTGTGTATTAACAATAACTGTGTGTGTTGAGAGGGGATGGTCACCAAGAGCAAGTTTGTAGAGAGAAGGATGGGGAGCAAGTAAGAGTCAAAGCTGGGTCTCTCAGAAAGGCAAGAGACAAGCCGGATGGGCCATGACAGAGCAGGGGCAGACATGTTAAGAGAAGAAAACATGGGACAGGAGGTTCCCAAAACTAAGGAAAGGCCTTGGGGTGTGGCGATTACAAAGTCACTGGAGGCCTCTGGAAAAGCCATTTTTATAGAATTCCAAGAGTGGCAACCACATAGTAGATGGTTGAGGAGGGGCTGTGGGTTGAGAAAGTGAAGGTGCTTTTCTGAGAAGTTTCTCTGTCAAGGTGAAAAGTAAATAGAATATGCGAGCAGCAAGGTCCAGTGAAGAATTTTTATGGTGGACATCTGTGTGTATTTCTGGGCAAAGGGGAGAGAATGAAGAAAAATTGAGAGGCTGGAGACACCGGAGAGCCCTTGAGGATCGCCAGCCGGGATGCGAGCAGGAGCTGAGGCATTAGGAGTCTCGGAAAACGATGTGGCCTGGACGCTGGGCAGACTCTGCTCCTTGGAGCAAGAAGCAAAGGGGAATTGCTTGAAAGGTGAGTGATGTGTGGAAGAGGAAAGCAGGGCAGAGGGAAAACCTGGAGTGTACCTAATGGCTTTGACTTTCCTGACAAAGTTGGAGGGGAGGCTGAGGATAGGAGGGCAGGAAAAGGTGAGGAAGGGGCTCTGGAAAGCTGGAGGAGATGAACTGTCTTGGGCAGCAGTCTCCAGTCCAACAGCAGAGGCAAAGAGCATTGTGGGCAGAATGAAGTAATCATTCAGAGCAAGAATGTGCATGGAGGTAGGTTCTGTGGTTTTCTATGGCCGTCTCTTCAGTGTGGGAGCAAGGACTAGAGAATGAGAGGCAGAGAGAGACCCCAGATCAGACATTAGCCTAAGACAAGGGACAAGAGTGAGGCACACATGAGTCTAGGCATTGGGGCAGAGTGAAGGGACTGCCTACAGCATGGGTAGCTGACAAGGATTTGAGCAGGGCCACAGGGGGCGAACAGAATGGAGACACTGAACTGCTTGCCAGGGATTGGAGGAGTCAGCAGTGAGATGTGGCCCTGGTTGTCTGGGGCAGCTGTGGAGAGAGGGAGATTCGTGAAGTTCTCCAGGAATAAGTAACCATTTTATTTTATTTTATTATTTTTTTGAGGTGGAGTCTCGCTCTGTTGCCCAGGCTGGAGTGTAGTGGCACGATCTTGGCCCACTGCAACCTCAGCCTCCCGGGTTCAAGTGATTCTCCTGCCTCAGCTTCCCGAGTAGCTGGGATTACAGGCACCTGCCACCACGCCTGGCTAATTTTTGTATTTTTAGTAGAGATGGGATTTCCCCATGTTGGCCAGGCTGGTCTCAAACTCCTGACCTCAAGTGATCCACCTGCCTCGGCCTCCCAAAGTGTTGGGATTGCAGGCGTAAGCCTCCGCACCCGGCCACAAGTAACCATTTTAAAGTATATAGTTCTTTGGGGCCTGGCATGGTGGCTCACATCACCATGGGAATCAGTTGGTCTGAGGTGCCAAGGTGGTCAGGGAATCAGGGGTGATGGAATCCCAGAGGAGAGACACACTAGAGGCTGGAGAAGTGATATGGTTTGGCTCTGTGTCCCTACCCAAATCTCATCTGGAATTGTAATCCTCATGTGTCGGGGGAGAGGCCTGGTGGGAAGTGATTGGATCGTGGGGGCGGATTTCCTGCACGTTGTTCTAGTGATAGTGAGTGCTCACAAGATCTGATGCTTTAAGAGTGTTTAGCAGTTCCCCCTTTGCTCCCTCTTTCTCCTGCCACCATGAGAAGAGGTGCCTTGCTTTCCCTTTGCCTTCCACCAGGATTGTAAGTTTCCTGAGACCTCCCCAGCCATGCAGAACTGTGAGTCAATTAAACCTCTTTCCTTTTTAAATTACCCAGGGATTCTTTACAGCAGCGTGAATATATGGACTAATACAAGAAGTAAGGACAGAGAAGAACAGCTGCTAGAACTCACGGATATGTGGGGAGAAGGCCCACGTTTCCTAAGGGATCGCTGTCTCGCAGCAACAGCCCCAGACATGGCTGCTGTTCGTAAGTTCCCTATTAAATGCTTCCTTCCGAGAAACTGAATTGTCAGGCTCTTCCGCCTCTCAGCTCCCTTGGCCTTTGGAGATAGGTCTGCAGGTCGGCATAAACCTGCTCAACATGGCAAGTCATATAAGGAGTGGGCGCTGTGTGAACCTATTGAAGTGAGAGTGGCATCAGCCACATCTACTTTCTCAGGCAGCGTGGATAAGGTTTCTGTGGTAGCATTCAGTGCTGCAGGCCCGGGTGTTGATGCGGTGAGCCCTAGTGAGCCCAGGAGTGGCAAGAACGCTGACTCCCCAGGACCACTTTTGTGGAGTGATTTGGGGCGTTATTGCAGCTGCCCAGCCTCTAGGCTTGTTTCTCTGCCCTTCCCAGAAATTCTGTGAACCACCTACCACAAAAAAAAGAAACATATTTTCTCTTTTTTTTTTTTTTTTTTTGAGACAGAGTCTCGCTCTGTCACCCAGGCTGGAGTGCAGTGGCCAGATCTCGGCTCACTGCAAGCTCTGCCTCCTGGGTTTACGCCATTCTCCTGCCTCAGCCTCCCGAGTAGCTGGGACTACAAGTGCCCGCCACCTCGCCCGGCTAGTTTTTTTGTATTTTTTAGTAGAGACGGGGTTCCACCGTGTTAGCCAGGATGGTCTCGATCTCCTGACCTTGTGATCCGCCTGCCTCGGCCTCCCAAAGTGCTGGGATTACAGGCTTGAGCCACCGCGCCCGGCCGAAAAAAACATATTTTCTACTTAAATTAGACAGTTGGGATTCTGTTGTCCAACTAAGAACTATGACTGACAATCTGGCCCTTTCCACCTTGAACCACCTCTCCCAATGAGAACAAGGAAGGGGGTGACCCGCCATTTTCTAGGTAGATTAAACTTCAGGCCGAGACTGACTTCTTTCTGCAGACCTCTTGACAGAAGCAAAGCCAATGGGGAGAAAAGAAGGAGGAAGAGGGCAGAGTCTGGTTCTTTTAACGGTTCGAGTTTAAGAAACAGAAGAAAACATACCATATATTCTGAGATTTTTAACCAGGCGGAAAGACTCCACTCACTAACACAACAGCCATGAAAACATATCCTTTTAGAACACCCAAGCCCTGCATGGGGAGGACTCTCAGCTTCCCTGGGAGGCCCACATTCACTTGCACGGCTACCTCGGAGGTTGTGATCAATGCAAAGTACCTGCCCCTCAGTAGGCAATGATTCCAAGAATGTTTATTGAGTACTTGCTATGTGCCATACACTGTTCTAGGTGCTGGAATAAGAGAACAAGATAGACAAAAATCCCTGCCTTCTTAAAGCTTATAGTCTTGTGAAAGAAGACAGAAAGCACATAAATAAAAATAAATTGTGTCAAAGGCGAAAATTCCTATGGGAAAAAGTAAAGTCAGGTTAGGAGATAGGGAGTCCTGGAGAGGGGAAAGGGCCACTTCAATTAGCATATATGAGAAGGCCTCCCTGGGAGGGGGTATGAGGAGGTGAGGACCTGGGAAAGGGGATCCGTTATTATTACAGAGATGTGTGCCATGGCCGCTCTTTCCAATCTCCGCCTTCCCCACTGAGAACACCTGTTAGACACAAGCCTACTTGTGGGATTATGGTGAAATCTTTGGAGGGAAACCCTCAGCCATGTGGGTGCCTCGTGTTCTAGTGGGTGAGGATTAACAGCTTCCTGGGGTGATCTGGCGAACAAGCTGAATAGAGTCAGCTGGACAGGGCTTTCCAGAGGAAATAACTTTCGAAGATGGGAAGGGCACCACCTAGCCATGCTCACCAGGCTGGCGAAGCCTTGTTATAGCCTTTGGGGCCTTCCTGAAGGCGGACACTCTCCCTGATGAAAGAGGAAGTCTCACTGGGCGCAGTGGCTCATACCTGTAATCCCAGCACTTTGAGGCGGGTGGATCACAAAGTCAGGAGTCTGAGACCAGCCTAGCCAACATGGTGAAACCCCGTCTCTAGTAAAAATACAAAAAATTAGCCGGGTGTGGTGGCAGGCGCCTGTAATCACAGCTACTTGGGAGGCTGAGGCAGAAGAATCCCTTGCACCTGGGAGGTGGAGTTTGCAGTGAGCTGAGATGGTGCCACTGCACTCCAGCCTGGGCAACAAAGCAAGATTTCTTCTCAAAAAAAAAAAAAAAAAAAAAAGAGGAAGTCTCATCATTATATCAGTCTTTTTCCTTCAAGCAGCAAATCTACAGATGGCACTGAGAAACGTTTCCTAGTCATATTACTCTATTAAAACAAACACAGGCCGGTGTGCTGGCTTGTGTGTGTAATCCCAGTAGTTTGGGAGGCCAAGATGGGAGAATTGTTTGAGCTCAGGAGTTCAAGATCAGCCTGGAAAACATAGCGAGACCTTGTCTCTACATTAAAAAAAGAAAAAGAAAAAGAAAAAGAAAATCAGCCAGGCCTGGTGGTGCACATCTGTAGTCCCAGCTACTTGGGAGGCTGAGGCTGGAGAATCTCTTGAGCTTGGGATATTAAGGCTGCAGTGAGCTATGATGATGCCACTGCACTCCACCCTGGGTGACTAAGCAAGACCCTGTCTCAAAAACAAAACAAGACAAACAAACAAAACCCCACAAAAGGCTGGGCATGGTGGCTCATGCCTGTGATCCCAGCACTTTGGGAGGCCGAGGCGGTCAGATCACTTAAGGTTAGGAGTTTGAGACCAGCCTGGCCAACATGGTGAAACCCTGTCTCTACTAAAAATACAAAAATTAGCCGGTGCTAATTTTTGGGCGGGTGCCTGTAGTCTCAGCTACTCAGGAGGCTGAGGTAGGAGAATCGCTTGAATCCCAGAGGCAGAGGTTGCAGTGAGCCGAGATTGTGACACTGTACTCCAGCCAGGGTGACAGAGCCAGACTCCAACTCAAAAAAAAAAAAAAAAAAAAAAAAAAAAACACACACACACACACACAAGCAAAACAAGCAAGCAAATAAACGAACAAAAAAAACCCCCACAAACAAAGCCCACTCTGGATTCTCTGGGATTCTGATTCCCTCAGGCTCATTATAAGCCAGGCTGGGCCTTTGCTTCCTTCTCCAACAGACTCGTCTTTTGAATATATCCACCCTGGACTATAATAACCCACTCATATTCATCAACCACCTGCCTTCCCCAAGCTCTCACATTCACAATGATTCCTAAGAGATCAGGAGGCGGGAGCCCAGAAGACGTTCTCTGGATTGCTGATGGCAGGGAATAGAGATAACTCCTAGGTTGTTTGGCCCTTGCAGATTTTTATTACTGAGGGACTCTGTGCCTTAGAAACTCTATTTTATAGGTTTTTGTTGTCTTCAGGAGCGATGCCTTGTACACACCATTGTGCATGGGGACATAACTGAATTGAAAGCACCCAGCTGTGATTCATAACCAGATTTTAATGTATCTTCTCCCAATATGCAAGGGGAAATTCCTGTATGAGAACTTGTTCTCCTTAGATCCTGTGGCAAGGAGCCAGAAAGAAATCCAGGGGGAGGATAGAGCTTTGCATATATGTCTTTTACAACATTCCAGAGACTCATTTAATGTCTTCCCAGAGTTCTTAATTTCTTTGCCTTGCACATAATTACTGCTGAGGGATTTTTGGCTTGAAAGCCTTTTGAGAGGAGCATACATTGAGAGGCAAATTGGTGTGATGTATCTTTTTTGCTTTGCAAAATTCTCATATGCAATCTAACCCAGCCATGCAAAGCAGCAGGATCTAAAGCCTTTGGATTTAATGTCCCAAGAGAAACAGGTGGCAGGTAAGGGCAAATGTTAGTAAATATTAAGCTCATATCTCCCTAGCCTCGGATTATGTATTTCCTGGGTACTGATATTCATATGTATCGGAAGTCATATTCAACTAGTCAGTTGAAAAAATATCCATGCCTCCATCTACAAATATTTATCGACTATCTACTATGTAGAAAGACCCTGCTGGCCACAGGATCTTAGTTCATGTCCTCAATGAGCTTTACAATTTGGTGAGAGCAGGAAGCAAACAACCAAGCAAGAATCTAGTAGATGGCCAGGCACAGTGGCTCACACCTGTAATCCCAGCAATTTGGGAGGCCGAGATCAGGAGTTCGAGATCAGCTTGGCCAACATGGTGAAACCCTGTGTCTATTAAAAATACGAAAACTTAGCTGGCCATGGTGGTACATGCCTGTAATCCCAGCAACTTGGGATGCTAAATAAGGAGAATTGCTTGAATCTGGGAGTTGGATGTTGCAGTGAGCCGAGATTGTGCCATTGCACTCCAGCCTGGGTGACAGAGTGAGACTCTGTCTCAAAAAAAAAAAAAAAAAAAAAAAAAAAGAATGAAGTAGAGCTAAGTACAGCAAACAGGCAACACTGTTGCCTTCCCAATCTTCCCAGCCAAAAGATAATGAGAGTCAAAGGGAGATTACTCTCTCCCACCCCAGACCAACAACACATTGTTGGGCCATTTGTTGAGCCCTAGTTATGTACCACGCATTGTGCTACGCACATTACATGTGCTCTGTAATTTAATCGTCACATACATTCTATGAAGTTCATACTATTACTAACTTCATTTTATAGATAAGAAAAACTGAGACTCAGAAAAATTAGGTAACTCTCCCAAGATCACACTGTTCAGAGTTGCAGGAATGAGATTTATAACCAGGTCCAAGACCAAGTTCTGAGGATTAGTATTTGGTGGTCTAACTCTTGACTATTCCAAACACAGCCATGACCAAGAACAGTGGAGAACAATCTGCAGTTTCAACACTCCTGCTGAATGGCTGTTGTTGGTTTCTGGAACTGTACAGAATAGTGCCCCATGTCAGGGGCCTGCGGGCTGAGAACTGAAGACTGGTACCAACTGTAAAGGAAGGGAATAAAAATGCCTGTTTATTACTCTTGCTCTGAATGTAATGGCTCTTTAAGACTTTGATGTTTCCTTCATCCTGTGTTCCCTGGGGAAGAAAGAAGGTGAGCTGTTTTGCAATAACTCCTCCAAGTCTTCAGACTCTGGCAATACAAGAAAAATGTTCAGAAACAAAGACCACACCTTCCTCACAGCAGCTCAGAGAAAGATGAACTCAGCTGCCTGCATCATTCTCTTAAGGGCATAGCTGCAGGACAGCTTCAGCTGCGTTGGTCTGGAAACTCTCAAAAGTGGGTCAAGACTCTCAGACTGGTTTTAGCATAGTTGTATATTCCTGACCCATTTCTGCAGGGAAAGGGAAGGACCTGAAGACTGCAGTTGCAGGCTTTGGACATATGAAAAAAACAACAGATGGCGGCACTGCCAAATTACAGGCAGAATGTGTGGGGTGGCTTGGCCTTCCCCACCACCTGTTCCTCGTCTTTCACACCTTTCCCCCAGGATCAAAGATATGCATTTGTACCAGGAGAAAAATTGCAGTAGAGCTTGGCTTAGTTGTCATTGGGGCAACACTCAGAAGACTAATTGCCGTGACGGTAGCAAGTGAGCCCTAGAAAAATCTGAGGATGTAAAACCGTCTAAGACCATTCAGTTAAAGCTGTCTCTAAGAGCTGTCAGACTTTATGGTCAGTCCTCCTAGCAGAGAAAAGAACCTTCGGGCTTGCTGTTTCCTCTCTCTAGTCTTACTGTCTTCGTATTCCCAATGTCTACAAAGTGGCTGGCACATAATGGATACTTAGATAATGTTTGCCAAATCAGTCCAGAAGGAGACGCTTAGGGAAAACTTCAAGGCCATTTGGAAAAATGGCCTTTCTGCTTGGTAGGTGGTGCCCTGGAAAAAAGAGGAGCTGCCAAATAAGACCTTGGATCCACCCAGAACCGTACTTTGGGGATGGTCTCTTTTGGAGGCTTTAGATGACACTGAAGGTTCTGGGGTTAGAGTCTGGAAGAACTTCATGTTGAGGTAGGAAAGTTCTACAGCTAAATCTAGAGAGACGGAGGCTTCTGAAATCAGAGTAGAAAAAATATAATCTGGAGATACAGAGTTGTTTTTCCTGAAAACTCAAATGGTCAGTAGTGAGGCCCCAGTCTAGTAATGCTGGCAGTCAGACCTAAGGTCTAGCGCAGTAAGAATCTAGCCTTAAAACATAGAATCAGGCCGGGTGCAGTGGCTCACACTTGTAATCCCAGCACTTTGGAGGGCCGAGGTGGGCGGATCACCTGAGATCGGGAGTTTGAGACCAGCCTGACCAACATGGAGAAACTTCATCTCTACTGAAAATACAAAATTAGCCAGACGTGGTGGCGCATGCCTGTAATCCCAGCTAGTCGGGAGGCTGAGGCAGGAGAATCACTTGAGCCTGAGAGGCAGAGGTTGCAATGAGCCGAGATCACGCCACTGCACTCCAGCCTGGGTGACAGCGCGAGACTCCGTCTCAAAATAAATAAATAAATAAATAATAAATAAATAAATAAAATAATAATAATAGAATCAAGTCAAGCAACCTGATGGAGAAAGAGCCTGCAAAGGCTTCCAAGGATTACCCTGAAATAACACATTGATCCATCTGATCAATAGGTGCTACAGAAACTCTAGATGCAGATGGTGTGTTTTTCATTTTGACTAACTTCTTTTAAGCTTGCCCTCAACGTTTCTTTCACCCCTTATTTGCAACTACCTTAAGGGTGCCAAGCTGAGTCTCCACCCCAGAATTTCTCTAGGTGATTTAAAGCCGACAAGTTTCCCAAGAAGAGTAGCTTTTCTGCCTGGACATTCCTACCAGACCTCATTTCCAGGTAGCATGACAGTCCTGGGTCTAGACTTGTCTGAGAGAGACAGTCTGGGCCAGCCCTACTAGTCCTGCCTTGCCCAACTTCCATACCTCCTCCTGCAGCAAATGCATCTCCTGAAAAACAGCCAGGAGCTTCCTGCAGAGCCAAAGCCTTGGGAGGAACTTCACTGTGAGGTTACACTCCTCAGTTTCCTCGGGAAGAACGCAGCCTGTTTGGAAGGTGTTCATCCTGCTGGTTTCAGCAGAGCACCTGGTAAAGCTGACATACATGTGTGTTTAGTGGGAGTCTTTTCTTTCCCATCATTCTCTCCACCCCCTCCTGCACTTCGCTTCTGCCCCACATATACATAGACTTAATCTAACATCGCAACTGCCACAGGGGAAAGAGAATGTGCAGAGAGACTGTTTCAGATAAAGTTATTCCTTTTAGTTTCAGCAAAGCTGCTCTCAAGCAGAATTCTGACTGCTGTGCTGATTCAAGGCCTCTTCCTTCAGTTGCCAGCTCAGATGCAAGATCTGGACTTTCTTGCCTGGATGTACAGCCCCTAGGGAGCTGAAGGACTCTCAAAGATGTCTCCCTCATGGCAGGGGAGCTGGCGCTGTGGAGGCCGCAATTTTTTCCCTTCAAATTTCTACCGCATCTGAAATTCTTGTTAATCTTCCAGCGCTTTAAAAAGGTAATCTCCTGGGAGGATTAGGATCGCAACCACTAGTGCATACCTTAAGAGTATCAATTAATCAGAGCAATCTTCATAGCACTCAGCTAAGATTCAAGATTCCTGGAGGAAGAAGTGCTTCTGGAAGACATCAGTTACCTGAGGAGGTCAGGAAGAGGAGCTAGTCTGAGGGAGAATTGCCCAGATGACAAAGACAAGTCTCACTTTTTCCAGGCATGACAGGCTTGTCCTCACCTTTCACTCCCTGCCCTGCTAAAAGGCTCCTTGGAAAGAATGCCCCAGAAGCAGCCCTTTAGATGCAGTTCGCAGCCTTGTGATGCTCCTGGAAAGTCACTCAAATGGTCTTGCAGACAATTCAAATGACATGGATATGGTTCCTCAGTATAATCCTCCGCCCTGTGCTCCAAATGATGCTGGACAGTTAAATCAGAGGTGCCCACTTATGGGGGAGGGATTGCAGTGTCCTATAAGCATCATCATTACTATTCTAGAACACTTCCCTATAATTCATGAATTCAGCCTTTGGCATTCATTCATTCGATGAGGTTTTATCAGTTATTTTTTCTATGCATTGTGTTAGGACAGGAGACAATAAAAAACAAACAAACAAACAAACAAAAACCGTGCCCCTGTCTCAAAAGAGTTTATGTGTCAGCAGTGGGTTGGGGGACAGGGTGCATGTGTAAAGTCATAACTACTGATGACATGGGACAATTCTCTTAACACATACAGGAATATAGAGGTGCTGTGGGCACCCTTCCCATGGCTCTAGGGGCCAAGGACATCTTCTCAGAGCAGCCAACTTTGAGTAGAGTTTTGGAGGAATGGTAATTTACCATGCAGATGAGAAAGGATACTATTCTCAGGAGGCAACATGCCTCTTACTCTTCAGGACATGGAGCACGGACTTGCTGAACTTTACTCCTTCCTTCATTATAAACTAGATTTTTGCCTGATGCAGTGGCTTGTGCCTGTAATCCCAGCACTTTGGGAGGCTGAGTTGAGCCTGGATAACGTAGCAAGACCCTATCTCTACAAAAAAATAAAAAAATTAGCCAGGTATGGTGGCACACACCTGTAGTTCTAGCTACTCAGGAGGCTGAGGTGGGAGGATCGCTTGAGCCCAGGAGTTTGAGGTTGCAGTAAGCCATGATTATGCCATTGCACGCCAGCGTGGGTGATAGAATGAAACCTTGTCTCTAGAAAAAAAAAAAAGCAACAACAACTAGATTTTTGAAGGAAGTGGAGAGTGAGTTGTTCAGTCCCGAGTATATGAAGGAGAATAGGGAGAAGTTAGGTTGGAGTTAGACCTTTTACCCGTTGGCTAATCCACCATCTCCCTCCTATCAATTCTACTCTCTAAATGCAATGGCTGGCTGGGCACAGTGGCTCATGCCTGTAATCCCAGTACTTTGGGAGGTCGAGGCAGGCAGATCACCTGAGGTCAGGAGTTTGAGACCAGCCTGGCCAACATGGTGAAACCCCATCTCTACTAAAAATACAAAAATTAGCTGGGCATGGGGGTGCATGCCTGTAATCTTAGCTACTCAGGAGGCTGAGACAGGAGAATCACTTGAACCTGGGAGGCGGAGGTTGCAGTGAGCCGAGATCACGTCACTGTACTCCAACCTGGGTGACAGAATGACACTCCATCTCAAAAAGTTAAAATAAATAAATAAATAAATAAACAAACAAACAAACAAATAAATAAATAAATGCAATGGCTCAGGGACAAAGCTCGTTTGTCCTCTGCTGTCAGTCCACATTGCCAGCTCATTCAGACCCTCATCATCTCTTCACCTCCCCTCTCAACTGCTCCTCCTGTTTCTGGCTTCTTCCCCTTCCAGTTCATTTCTACACCACCATTAGGGTTCTTTTCCGTTACAAGTTTTACTTTATCATTTTTCTGCATAGCATATCTCAGTGGTTACCATCATTTCAGGATAATCCCCAACCCCTAGAATGGCTTCTACCATAAGGTCCTCTGTGACCCAGCCCTTATCTACCTCCATAGCTCTGCTTCCACTGCTCCTACCTTGCACCCTGCTTTAGATAAACCAAACTACAAACACACTGCTTTGTTCATGCCTTCAGGCCTTTGTCCATGCTTTTGCCTGTCTCTGGAAAACGCTTCTGCATTGCGTCCTCGCAACAAACTTCTATTCATCCTTTAAATGTGGACTCAGATGCCACCTCCCTCAACCTTCCCATACAGACTTAATCACTGCTATTACTTATTTATGTTGATATTGTTACTCATCACTCCGCTGCCGGAATGGGCTCTTCACAGTATGCTCCTCTGCCGCATGCTGAGCAGCTTCAGAAGCAAGCTGATTCATTTTCACAGCTCCAGTCCTTAGCAAAGGCTTGGCTCATTACGGAGCGAAATGGAACAGACCACTGAGTCAGGCGAGGCCAGCGTACAGGGGTTCTCAGTGACTATCACCTGGGGAGCTATAAAATACCCCAGACCACCAATATTGGGGCTGAGTATTTTTGTTTGTTCGTTTTGTTTTTATGAAAGCTCTCTAGGAATTTATAATGTGAAGCCAAGGTTGAAAACTATTGGGGATACAAAGTGAAAGGATCTGAGAATCAGAAGACCTGATTTATTCTGAACACTGCTCTGGATTTATTTCACTGTCTTAGGCAAGTCAGTTTTCCTCTGGCCTCATTTTCTCATCTGTAAATTGGGAGTTCTGAACCAGAAGATTGCTAAGGCCCTGTATTAGTTCATCCTCATGCTGCCAATAAAGACACACCTGAGACTGAGTAATTTATAAAGGAAAGAGGTTTAATTGACTCATAGTTCCACAGGGCTAGGGAGGCCTCAGGAAACTTACAATCATGGTGCAAGGGGAGGCAAACACGTCTTTCTTCACATGGTGGCAGCAAGGAGAAGTGCCGAGCGAAAGAGCACTTGTAAAAAACCGCTTATAAAATCATCAGACCTTGTGAGAACTCACTCACTATTAGGAGAACAGCATGAAGGTAACTGCCCCGTGATTAAATTACCTCCCACTGGGTCTCTCCCATGACACGTGGGGATTATGGAAACTACAACTCAAGATGAGATTTGGGTGGGGACAGCCAAACCATATCAGGCCCATTTCACATCATTGACACTTCTCCAAATGTCATTAAGCATTGCTAGGTCAGAGTGAGATAGCAGATGCCTGGGCATTGAGGCTTGGCTCTGCTCTTTACCTCTTTCCAGGTAGGGGACAATCACTGCTTGTCTTTTAGCCTTTCCTCTTCTTCCCTCGGCTCCTTCTCCTTTTGCCCTATCTTTCCCACTGAGGTTGGGGATTTTCTCTAAGCCACCCTCCAGGAGGTAGGAGCACTTCCGGCAGCAAGCAGGATGTCACACTGCTATGCTGAAGAGGGATTGCCAAGAGGCGCAAGCAGGGTCTGTTTCTTGTCCCTGCAGATAATTTCTTTCAGGAACGAATGGGTTGCACCTATTGTGTTTTCTTTGCAAAACGTCATGCTGCATTTTTGAGAGCACATGTGGGAATATATAAAGTGTTAACTGCAAAGAAAAATAAATATAAACAAGGCTTCCCTTGTACTTTGCTGACTGATCTGGAGGAGCGGGGTGCTGGGTGGGAGCCCTCATTGCTGTGAAGTTCAGGCTTCCTGGTTGGGCATCTGGAGATTCTCCAACACTTAGTCACTGAGAACCAGAGCCATCTCTTGCAGCCCCTGCAAAGAGTTTCTATCAATGGCAATCCAATATGTCCTGGTCATAGGTGAGACTTTGTCTTATGGTAATGGGCAAAAAGACAGAGCCCATGAAGGCTCCATTTCCATTTGAAATAAATCATGTCAGCCTGTCCCCACAGTCAATATGAATTTGATATCTCACAAATTAAAGCAACTCTAACTTGAGCAGACACAATCCATTATCCTGCCATCTGTTGTCCTGGTTTCCAAACAGGGATAATGAAAAGATATGCATTTCTTGAAAGCTTGGCACTTTGGGAGCAGAAGAAAACACACATTCTTTTAAAAGATGTTAAACTGGCTCTCTCAGATTAATGCCATGAAATCCAGCCTTGAATCTTTATAGTCTCCAATTTGCTGACTTCTCTCATTTCTACTGTGTTGTATTCCCATGCTGATTAGGGAAAAGTAACAAAACTCCCTTTCCTTTCTCTGCCATTTTTGATTATCAGTTCCTAACCCCAGTTGTACATTAGAATTCTTGGAGGAGTTTTGGAAATACATGGATGCTAGGACCATCCCTTCCTTCAAAGATTCTGATGTAATTGGTCTAGGATGGGGTCCAGGTTCCTATTGTTGTAGGACTTTTCCTTAGTTCAGCTAAGAGATGGGTCCTTGTAACACGGCCATGAAATAGGCTTACAGACACTTTGATGGATGAGAAAAATGGAATTTATTAGGCAAAAAGGAGCCCGAGAACAGAAGACGCCTGGTTCTTCCCTCCTGCAAATGGCATGAACTTCCCAAGGCTCCACCCTGTTCTCCCAGTGCACAGGTTGGTAGGAGTTGTACCAGGGAGCCCTTCCCACCTGACAGCCTCATTATAATCTTTTTTTTTTTTTTTTATTCTTTTTGAGATGGAGTCTCACTCTCTTGTCCATCCTGGAGGGCTGTGGCATGATCTGTTCACTGCAACCTCCACCTCCCAGGTTCAAGTAATTCTCCTGTCTTGGCCTCCCGAGTAGCTGGGATTATAGGCACACGCCACCACACCTGGCTAACTGTTGTATTTTTAGTAGAGATGGGGTTTCACCATGTTGGCCAGGCTGGTCTCCAACTCCTGACCTCAGGTGATTCACCTGCCTTGGCCTCCCAAAGTACTGGGATTACAAGCGTGAGCCACCACTCCCCACCCTTATTATAATCTTGAAAAGCTCACTAGGTGATTCTAATATGCAGTCAGGGTTGAAAACCACTGGACTCAGCATTATAGAGGATAGTCTGCCCTTATTTTACAAAAATCATTCACAGAAGTTGAATATGCTCTTGTGAATCTCTCTTTTTTTTTTCTTCCAAATTTAGCATTTATTGCACTGTCGTGGGTAGAAACATGCCAGATAGCAAGATAAACATACCAGACCAGGCGAAGTGGGTCATGCCTGTAATCCCAGCACTTTTGGAGGCTGAGGTGGGCGGATCGCTCGAGGTCAGGAGTTTGAGACCAGCCTGGCCAACATGGGAAAACCCCCTCTCTACTAATAACACAAAAATTAGCCAGGCACAGTGGTGCACGCCTGTAATCAGAGCTACTTAGGAGGCTGAGGCAGAAGTTGCAGTGGGCTGAGATCCACTGCTACCGCATTCCAGCCTGGGTGATAAAGTGAGACTCCATCTCAAAAAAAAAAAAAAAAAGATAAACATACCCAAATCCTTGCCTTCCAGAAATTATAATTTAGATACTTGTCAAAAATACTTTCTGACATTGGTGTTTGTTCACTGAAAAAATAAAAATCTTAAAAAGCAAAACAAAACAAAAACCAAGATGTCTCTCTATTTGGCAAAATTGCCATGGGTATTAAAATGTGCACAGTGTTTGTTGAAGAAATTTCACTCTAGCAATTTATACGGAAACATTTAGCACAATGAGTATGTTCATCAGAACACTGGGGCTGGGCGCAGTGGCTCACACCTGTAATCCCAGCACTTTGGGAGGGTGAGGCAGGTGGATCATTTGAGGTCAGGAGTTTGAGATCAGCTTGACCAACATGGTGAAATCCCGTCTCTACCAAAAATACAAAAATTAGCCAGGTGTGGTGGTGTGCGCCTGTAGTCCCAGCTACTTGGGAGGCTGAAATAGGAGAATTGCTTGAACCTGGGAGGCAGAGGCTGCAGTGAGCTAAGATTGCACCACTGTACTCCAACCTGGGTGACAACAAGAGACTGTTTTCAAAAAAAAAAAAAAAAAAAAAAAAAGAACATTGTTTGTTTGTTGTTTTTTTTTTTTCAGGAAGATGTTGGAAACTAATAAAATGGTGAGACATCTACATCTTCTAGAACATGATGCATCTTTAAAAATAATGATGCAGGCCGGGCGGACTGGCTCACGCCTGTAATCCTAACACTTTGGGAGGCTGAGGCAGGTGGATCACTTGAGGTCAGCAGTTTGAGACCAGCCTAGCCAACACGATGAAACACCGTCTCTACTAAAAATACAAAAATTAGCTAGGCATGGTAGTACATACTTGTAATCCCACCTACTTGGGAGGCTGAGGCAGGAGGATCACTTGAATCTGGGAGGTGGACGTTACAGTGAGCCAAGATGGCGCCACTGCACTCCAGCCTGGGCGACAGAGCAAGACTCTATCTCAAAAAATAAAATAATTAAGTAAAAATAAAAATAATGATGCAGAAGATTTTTTAATAGATTTGGGGAAACGTTCACAACATAAAAAGTGAAAAAAAGAAGATTCTAAAGCAATATGTACAGTAAAATCCTATAAGAACCATTATGTTCTTACAGGGAAAAACTGATATGGAGATATGCCAAAGTGTTAATAGTAGGTATCTCTGGACAATGGGACCACAGGTGACTTTACTATTTTTCTTTGTCTGATGAAGAAAATATAAAAGTGGATCTTGGTTGGCTAAGGCTGGCCAGCTTTAGGAGTCAGGGAATTCTCTGGGGAGAGTTAAATTCATAACTATACTATAGTCTGGAAGAGCTAGACTCCCACTCGGATCCTGACTTTACCCTCGCTAGATTGGAGATGGCCTCAGCCATCTCCCTGCAGCGCTGATGTGTGATCATGAACTGCCCTACAAAGTGAAGAACACTGCTTTGAAAGGGAGACCTCAGGATCTCAACACAGAAGGACTTAGGGATGGAGGGAAGGGTAGGCAGGCTGAGGCCCTTATCTTGAGGCTGAAAATATCACATTTCTTAGATTATATTCTTTAGATAGGTAAACTGTTTTTCTTTTTGCAGATGTCTTTATGCACATTTTACACAAGATTGTAAAAACATCAATTGTCTGTGTTAAAGACTGTATTATTATGATGATTTGGAGGCCTGGGGCAAACAAAAAGATGGTGTCAGTCAGGATCCAACTGGCTAATCAGAAAGGGAATTTAATAGAGGGAACTGGTTACACAGATGATGGATGGAACTCAGAAACCAACCCAAGGGCAAGGAGACAGCTGGGAGATGAGCCATATCTGGATGTCACTAAGATGCTTAGCCTGGAGGGACAATCGAAGGGAGGAAGCGAGTTTGCAGAGCCCAGGGTCAGTAGGCATCTCAAATACAAAGCTGGCCACTGCTATAAATGCAGCTCAAGGCAGAGAAGAGAGTGAAAAATACTCCAGATTCTCCCTTTCTCCTGCCTTTCAATCTTATGCCAGTGCTTCCCATTGGCCAAACTCTGCTGTGGTTGGGAGCAGCCCTGAGGGAGGCTTCTTGCCCTGCAGAGTTGAGCAGGGACAGGAGGAGGAATGGAGCTGAGGTGGTTCAGGCCAGAACAGTGTTCCACCAATGGGCCAGTGATGGCCTCTATGTAGCTGTCCCTGGATGGCGTATTTCTTTCCTGCAGCCTGAGACCTGTTGGCACAAAAGCTCACTGGGGCCAAACTCAAGTTTTTACATGTCCAATTATTTAATAAATAGCCCAAATAAGCAGATTTTTGTTGTTTGCTTGCTTGTTTTTGTCATTCAGGGCCTGCCTGCTTTGTCTACCCTGTGAAACCTCACCTAGTATGTGCTGGCAATTGATAAGGTAGAGCCTAGTGGTTGTAGACCCCAAGGTGCTAAAGCCCTTTGGAGCTCTCTGACCCAGAGATTCCCTGCTGCCTGCAGCTGAGTGACATCACCTAGACAAGTAAGCACCCCATCGGATGGCCCTCTCTCCTGGGAGTTCCTGCCCTCCTCCATAAACCTCTGGACAGTCTCATGTTGTAAGGGACTTCCCCCTCTCATGCAAGCCTGTTTAAGAGCTGCTCAACAAAGCTGCTATGTTACTGCCTCCGGTGGGCATATCTTCTCTTTAAATCAGCCTCAATCCCTCAAACACCCCACAGACTGTCACAGAGGTTATGGAAGAGGAGCTGAAGCCCTTCCAGTCATCCCTCGGAGCCACCACTGGTAGTGAAGAATGAGTGACATAAGCCCTGGCGCAGTGGCTCATGCTGTAATCCCAGCACTTTGGGAGGCTGAGGCGGGCGGATCACAAGGTCAGGAGATCGAGACCATCCTGGCAAACACTGTGAAACTCTGTCTCTACTAAAAATACAAAAAAAAAAAAAAAAAAAAAAAAAAAATTAGCTGGATGTGGTGAAGTATGCCTGTAATCCCAGCTACTCGGGAGGCTGAGGCAGGAGAATCACTTGAACCCGGGAGGCAGAGGTTGCAGTGAGCTGAGACTGTGCCATTGCACTCCAGCCTGGCCACAGAGTGAGACTCTGTCTCAAAACAAAACCAAAACCAAAAACAAACGCCACCCCCCCCCCAAAAAAAAACAGATTTCTGGGTATTCCCATTGAATTCAAATTCAGTAGGCCTAGAGGGGAGTTCAAATGATGCTTATTCATTTAAAATAAGCATCCAGGGTATTCTGATACAGGCAGGTGTTTACTAGCCTCTGGGAAAGACTACTGTGGTTTGTCTTTCAGAGTGATCTTTCTCAATGTAACTCTGCATCACTCCCCAGCTTAAGGTACCATAATCATTCCCCACTTCCTCAGCTAACAGCAAAGACCTTCCACGATGGGCTCCCGCCCCAATTTTTGGGCTCTCCTCCTGCCTCCCTGCTTTCTGAAGAACGCTTGCTCCTGTTCTGCTGAATGCTCACGGTTCCCCAAACACCCAGCTCTGTGCCTAGAAACTTGTCTATTCTGGCCCTGCGCTTTTAAACCAGACCCACCCACCAAGTGGCTGCCACCAATAAACAGGAGCCTCCGTCTCCTCCAGGCCACCTCTTTGTTCCTGCTCTACCTGCTTCCGATCCTTTGACTCTGTTGCCATCTGACCTGGATTTGTCTAGTTGACCTCCCAGCTCTCGAAAGGGCTTGATTGGCACTCCTCTCTGGCTCTCTTGACTTCTGTTCAGCCTGGCTTTAAGGCTCCTGGCCAGCTTGCTTTGGAGGGCCCCATTCTGGCTCCTGGTGAGCAGGGATTCAACAGCTCTTGCTTTTCTCTTTCATCTGAAACGCCCTTTCCTCACTTCTCAGCCAAAGGAGCTTCTCAAGACTTAGTTTAAAAGCCACGTCCTCAAAGATAATCTTTTCAATGTTCCCAGGAAGAATTAGCCACTCCTTTCTTGGGGCTGTCCTGGTACTCTGTGCACACATGGAACACTGCCCTTATCACTTCACTGGTTTACACGTCTACCTCCCCCTTGGGGCCAAGAACTTATCTTAATAGACCTGCGGCTGTGCCAGGCACCCAGTGAGTGCTTCCTCAATGTTTGTGCAATGAACAAAGGCTTGCTGACTTCTGTCTCAGTTACATTCTGGCTTCCATATGTTGGTTATCTAGGGGACGCTAACACAGATTGCTCCATTCGTAACAGAATAAAGTTTAGAAATGTGCAAATCTTAACAAGGCCATCGTTCCTCCCTCCTGGGCTGGGTCATTCAAACCTCTTAGATGTATTTATGGCTTTATTGCTCATGGTTACCTTATTATTTTATATGCTGCACACTTTGACATTCCTGCTTAACACTGCCTTACCTTAGGAATTAGTCCCCCTTTTTAGAGTTGCGCAGCATCTGAGTGGGATTCCCAGATGATAATTACCATGAGTCCCTCAGCAACGTGTTAATAATTATAGACAGGAAGAAGCTTACCAATGTTTAATATATGTATCCTTAAAACCCAATATGTAATCCTTACAGATGAATAATGCAACCCTTGTTCTTGCAGTTAATTTCAGATTTTCCTTTTTATTACCTACCTCACTAGAGGCTGACCTGTGAAAACATAGAGATCTGTGTAAGGACAGATTCGCTGACCTTATCCAAGAGTTGTTTTTTCTGGCCATGCCAGGAAGAGCTCATTACAGTTTTGCTTGTGGCCCTGGTCCTACAGCATGGCTTCTAAGGACAGCTCTGGGCCAGGCTGTAGTGAATGCTATAAAAAGTCATGAGAGGTACAAGATGTATCCAAAAGACCCAGGCCTCCACTTGAGATGTGAGATTCAAAAGCCGGAAAAGCACAAAATATGTCTAGTGCTACCTTGTAACAGACAATGACTTGATGGTATTCAGGAACAAGGACTAACTTTGGCTTAGAGATTGGGATAATTGTCATCTTTTCAATAGCAGCCATGACAATGCCATGTAGGAAAAAAACATCAAAGATACTTTTTAATTTTATAGGCATAATTGTATTTATTTTCTATAGCAAACTATTTTTAAAAAATTGTTCATAGGCAAGGCAAACAAGGTTAAGCATTTTGACCAAGATCACAAGAAAGAGGGACTTTGCAGGTAGGCTTCCGGATTTAAAATCCAGTATTTTCTATGCAGTGCTGAATTCTGTTTCCCATGAAGCAGCTGAAAGTGCCAGTTGGAGTGTTGTGGGCAAGGTCATGGGTATTGTACCCAGTGGCTCACTTAGCTACAAGAGGAAAAGGACTGTACATTTCATCTTCATCCTTAACCAGCACACATGGCTCCCTAAATATACTCACTGGTGTTTCAGGCAATCACACCTTATTGAACATTACCTTTATGCCAGGTTCTGTGCTTCATGCTGGAAATGCAGTCTTGTTCTCAAGAAGAGCAGAATTTAATAACAAAGACGTACAAGCAAATACAGTGTAATAAGGACTCTGATAGAGGGAAACGTGGGCATGAATGGAGCCAGGGGAAGCTTGTCTAACTTGAAACAGGGGTTGGGGTCAGCAGAAGTTTCTGGGAATCCGCTGATCAGAAACATCATGAAAACTAGTTAGGCTAGTTGGAGCTAGCCAGAGGAGGGGCTTTCCAGGAAGAGGGGACAGTGTTTGCAGTCATGCATTGTAGTAAAAGAGCATGACATATCTGGGAAATAGCAAGTGATCTAACATGGTGAGATTTTTTTAAGGAGACAATGCAAGGTAGGAGAGGCAGGCAGGGTCTAAATTGAAAGTAGCCCTGGGGGCTGGGCGCCGTGGCTCAAGCCTGTAATTTTAGCACTTTGGGAGGCCGAGACGGGCGGATCACGAGGTCAGGAGATCGAGACCATCCTAGCTAACACGGTGAAACCCCGTCTCTACTAAAAAATACAAAACAAACAAACAAACAAAAAAACTAGCCGGGCGAGGTGGCGGGCGCCTGTAGTCCCAGCTACTCGGGAGGCTGAGGCAGGAGAATGGCGTGAATCCGGGAGGCAGAGCTTGCAGTGAGCCGAGATCCGGCCACTGCACTCCAGCCTGGGCGACAGACCAAAACTCCGTCTTAAAAAAAAAAAAAAAAAAAAAGAAAAAAGAAAATAGCCCTGGGGACCACTCTAGGGGAGTTTAACTTTATCTTCACTGTTTTAACGAGACATGAAGGGTCTTAGATTGGGGCGGGAGTGTATGTTTCATGAAGATCCCTTGCGAAGCCATATGGAAGAGGAACAGGTGGGAAACATCTGTTCCTGGAGGCAGAGCCTTGGATTCCCTGGGGAATAGCAGGAGGGGGAAGTCGGCAGAAAAAAACAGAGGACATCACTGAAGACCAAGTCTATCCAGTGTCATTAAAGGCCTCTTGTGTCCCAGGTACCATGTTAAGTGCTATTCATGCATTGCCCCAAATTATCCTCACACCAACATCAGGAAGTGACTATCAGTTATCTTCATTTATAGAGAGTAAAGCCGAGGCTGTGTGTCATACACCTATAATTGTTGGAGCAGGGATTTGAACTCATCCCTAAATTAACTCCAGAACCTGTGAAGTTAACTTCTCTGTTAAATTGGCTTTTGTTGAGGATTGGCCTCATCCAGAATACAGAACAAAGCCTTTTTCTAAGACACAGGGACTCTTCAGATTGGGCAGTTCAATTTTTTTTTTTTTTTGGTTACATAGTAATAGAAAAGGGATCCTTTGTATTGCAAGCCAATACTTGGTAAGGATTCCAAAAGTGGCTTGTGGAAAACAGACTGTAGCCTTCATCTTGGGGCATAGCTGGGACACAACAGGGGAATTCTTGCTTTGCTAGATGGGGCTGGGATTGGTGGAACTGAGAACCAAGATGAGGTGATAAATCTCACTTATTCTGGCCCTTTGCAGCAGTTCCCTTCTTTTGGGACTGTCATGTCATGCTGCACCTTCACCCCCATCAAGGGACTGCAGTAGAAGCAGCCGTATTACAAGGTGGACCAATGGCTCCTTCTGAGGATTTCGGATGGCTGACTGGAGGAGAGCGGGGGTGGAGGGCCTCTCTCCTGTGGATGAAGCTGCAGGATGAAATAGCCAGGAGCTAGGCTGGGTGTGGTGGCTCATGCCTGTAATCCCAGCACTTTGGGAAACCGAGGTGGGTGGATCACAAGGTCAGGAGATTGAGACTAGCCTGGCCAACATGGTGAAACCCTGTCTCTACTAAAAATACAAAAATTAGCTGGGCGTGGTGGCAGGTGCCTGTAGTCCCAGCTGCTCAAGAGGCTAACACAGGAGAATCGCTTGAACGCGGGAGGTAGAGGTTGCAGTGAGCCAAGATCGTGCCACTGCACTCCAGCCTGGGCAGCAGAGTGAGACTCCGTCTCAAAAAAAAAGAAAAGAAAAGAAAAAAAAGAAATAGGCAAGAGCTGTTGGTGGCCAGGTTTTCAACCGTGAAGAGAAAGCTGGACTTTAAGAGATGAGTAGGAACTCGACCTCCTGTAGGAAGAAGCTGAGACTAGCAGAGATGTAGCTCCTGGTTTTAGCTGTTTGTGGGGTTCAGCTGCATCCAAGCCTTTTTAAGAACTGGATTATCTGATTCTTCCTTGAATCTTAGAAATGTTCCTAGTATTGCCAGTGATGACTCAGTCTGTAATCCCAGCACTTTGGGAGGCTGAGGTGGGCGAATCAACTGAGGTCAGGAGTTCGAGACCAGCCTAGCCAACATGGCGTAACCCTATCTCTACTAAAAAAGTACAAAACTTAGCTGGGTGTGGTGGTGGGCACCTGTGATCCCAGCTACTTGGAAGTCTGAAGGGGGAGAATCACTTGAACCTGGGAGGTGGAGGTTGCAGTGAGCTGAGATCATGCCACTGTACTCCATCCTAGGTGACAAAGTGAGACTCCATCTCAAAAAAATAAAAGAAAAGTTTCTAGGCCGGGCGTGGCGGCTCACGCCTGAAATCCCAGCACTTTGGGAGGCCGAGGCGGGCGAATCACCAGGTCAGGAGATCGAGTCCATCCTGGCTAACATGGTGAAACCCGTCTCTACTAAAAATACAAAAAATTAGCCGGGCGTGGTGGTAGGCGTCTGTAGTCCCAGCTACTCGGGAGGCTGGGGGAAGGAGAATGGCGCGAACCCCGGAGGCGGAGCTTGCAGTGCACGGAGATCATGCCACTGCACTCCAGTCTGGGAGACAGAGTGAGACTCCGTCTCAAAAAAAAAAAAAAAAAAAAAAAAAAAAAGAAGAAGAAATGTTTCTAGATCCATCTAATGTAATCTTTTTATTTGCTCTCAGCAAAAGCAAGTGTTTGTGCCAGGTGTTTTCAAAAGGTGTGTCTACCTTAGGTGACTCATGAGTCTATGTAGCCTGACTGGCAAAATGAATTGGCTGCTTCTGGTTCTCTGTGTTGTACTTGGATATCTCTGAATGAGGTGGGATTCTAGGGAGGGCCTGGTAATCACTTTTTCTAGTCATAACAACTGACTTATCTTTCATTTTTTTCAACCCTCATCCATGAGGGAAACCAGAATTCGTGCAGTAGGAGAGTTGGAGGGGCCTCACTGATGCTGATAGGCCTGGGTGTGGTTACAAGGGAGCTTCAGGGCTGGTACCAGCCCACTGCTGACAGTCAAATGCGAGAACAGAGAATTAGATCATACTCAACCAGGGCCTGGGAACAAGACACAAAGCCCAAAGGATTTCAAGCCAGCTAGACACCAAAATGGAGCAAGGAGTCAGAGTCCAGTGGAAACAAAGGTGGATGATCTAAGAAAGCAGTTGTCAGTGGGATGGGCATGCCCAAGACTCACTTGTATTGGCCTCTGACCTGTGTGTGTGGGTCTGTTTAGAGTAAACACTGGTCCCAGGTGGACAATTCCAGCAACCAGTCTAGGATTAGGTCACCCAATGTGCAATGAACTACAGGCTCGGGGGTGGACCTGGTTTATGTGCACAGAGGAGGCAAAGAGGAGGGCAGCAGATTAAGCAAACACATTCTTACACAGATTCCCAGCCCAAGGAAGCTCTCTTCTCCTTTTTTTGGCCATGGAAACCAAACAGACATGAAATGGAACACGACTCACCAGTGTTCCCACTCCATGTCAATTTATGTTAAAGCAACAGATAGGGAATTTCATACAACATCTTTATTTATCCAAACATTTGGCTAATGTGGGTGACGATAAGAAGCATTATTTGGGCACTCTGTGCAGGCTTGCCATGACACAAATAGACCCAAAGCGTGATTTTGTTGCCCCAAAGCATGATTTTTGTCCTAACAGCTGTCTGGCACTCACTAATCAAGGCAGTTGAATAAACAGTGCTTCTTTCTGACGCTGTATCAGGCATGGTGTCTGGTGTCTGTCTTTTCTCTCAAAGACATTTTTTTCCTAAGTAAGTATAGTATAAAGATGATTACTGAATCAACAAGCCTAGGGACTTCACACTGTTTTCTTGCAGAGAACCAAGTAGAGAAGGAGGCAGCAGGTTGACCCAAACAGTGATCAGAATCATGCTGGGGGTTGGGAGAAATGGGTTTGACCACTAAAGGAAGGTCAAAGTGAACTAGTGGGAGGTGGAGGAGGAACTTGCCCAGCAAGCTCTCACTTCCCTTCTGGGAAGCGAAATCCTGCAGCCCAAAGCTGAGGTCTCTTTGTTTTACCCTTGACTGTAGAGCTAGCTATTTGATAAGTTGAATCAGAGAGGTTAGACCTTATTTGGAAGGCAAGGTTTTTGCATTTCCTAGATATTGAAAGATATCCCTTTGTGTTTGTAGGAATGTGCAATGGATAATGCAATAGAGGCCATGGCCAACTCCTTCCCTGTCAGCTATGGGGAAATGTGGGTGGTGAGTGATTCAACAGAAGCCCACTACTCTCCTCTTTTCTTCTAAAAGCAGGATGTGGCACAGGTAGCAAGAAAAAATTCTTGATCTCATCAAGAATTGGCAACAGTGGCCAGGCATGATGGCTCACACCTATAATCCCAGCACTTTGGGAGGCTGAGGTGGGCAGATCACCTGAGGTCAGGAGTTCCAGACCAGCCTGGCCAACATAGGGAAACACCGTCTCTACTAAAAATAAAAAAATTAGTCAGGTGTGGTGGTGGATGCCTGTAATCCCAGCTACTCAGGAGGCTGAGGCAGGAGAATCAGTTGAACCTGGGAGGCAGAGGTTGCAGTGAGCCGAGATCATTCCACTGCACTCCAGCCTAGGTGACAGAGTGAGAATCCATCTCAAAAAAAAAAAAAAAAAAAAATTAAACCCAAGCCCATGGGCTACACATCCCCACCAGCATGGTGGCAGAACCTCAACTCCCCTTTCTAGACTCCCTTCCATCTAGTATATTTCAGTGGGTGCTTGGGTAAGGTCTCAGTCATGGGACCTCGTCCCTCTGGGTCACTGCCTGTCTTAGTTCATTGTGCTGCTGCTTCAGCAGAATACTACAGACAGTATAACTTAAAAGAAAAGAGATTTATGCAGTGTATAGTTCTGGAGGCTGGGCAATCCAAGAGCATGCCACTGACATTTGGTGAGGGTCATCCCATGGTGGAAGGGTGAAAGCAGAAGTGAGCACCAAAGACCAACAGGCACCAGGAGCCAGACTTGCTTTGTAACAACCCACTCTTTTAATAATGATGTTAATCCATTCATGAGGGCTTTGCTCTCAAGACCCAATCACCTCTTACTAGGTCCCACCTCCCAACACTGTAGCATTGGGGATTAAGTCTTTAACACATGAACTTTTGGGAGGCACGTGCAAACCATAGCCCTGCCCATGCTGTGGTGAGTCTCTCTGCAGTTCTGGGGATGCCACAACTACCCTGGCCCTAGAGGATGCCAGTGTCTGGAACCATGCCAGCCCAAAGGGTGGCCACAGGCCTGTTCTTTTTTTTTTTTTTTGAGACAGAATCTCACTCTGTCACCCAGGCTGGAGTGCAGTGGCGCTATCTCAGCTCACTGCAACCTCCGCCTCCCAGGTTTACGCCATTCTCCTGCCTCAGCCTCCCAAGTAGCTGGGATTACAGGTGCCCACCACCATGCTCGGCTAATTTTTTGTATTTTTTAGTAGAGACGGGGTTTCACTGTGTTAGCCAGGATGATCTCCTGACCTCGAGATCCACTGGTCTCGGCCTCCCAAAGTGCTGGGATTACAGGCTTGAGCCACCGCGCCCAGCACCTGTTCTTAATTCTATTTCACTGAAGGCTCTGGGAAAACAGGAAAGAAAAATAGAGAATCTTCTGCCTGGCTTCTGGATGTGGCTGTTCTCAGAGCCCACAGGCATAGATCTGCTCCCGTGTTTCTCATAGGAGCTTCCTTATCAAATGGCAGAGGCACCTCCCGGAGCTCTCTGTTCCGAGTCAGCTTCTCTTACCACACTCGCAATGCCACCTAGGTGTACAACTCTAGTGGGCAGTGTTTTCATAAAATACAAATGGATGACACCCCCTGGAGTTGTCCAGTAGAGTATCCTTGAGTGTACCTACTGCACAGACTTCTCAGGACACATGCTCTGGAGAGGAAGCCCAGAAAGCCCAAGAAGTTCTTGCCTTTCCCCTGTCCAAGGCCCTCCTTGCAGGCTCTCATTGGATATTTTAGCTTTAGCCTGTTCCCAGTATGCCTGACATTGGGGTGAGCTTGCCCCTCACCCACAGAATGGGGTGCCCTGTGGGCCCCAGAATTGAGTACATATACAGTCCATGACTAACTTTGATTACACCACCATGTGTTCACAAGTCTGTCTCTCCTACTGTGTGCCCCCTAAGGGCAGGGGCTGGGTCTTAATTCATCTTTATATTTCTAAAACACAGCAATATTAGACACTGGTGAGTAGTGGATGAATGGATGAGTAAGACTCAATAAAGGCATCAGCTTTAAAAGGCATCAGCAGGTGATTTCTGAAAACTTGCCAGATCCCCATGTCTGAGTCCTCCTTTCATCTCCTCCTTGACTCCCCTAAGAATCCTTGCCATGGACCCCTTCTAATCCATCTCACACCTCCTCACCTCGGCCAGGAATGGCCTCGCCCAGTGATTTTTATTCTTGGCTGCATATTAGAATCACATGGGGAGCTTAACAAATATACTGATGCCTAGATCTCACTCCAGATCAACTAAACCCAGTGTGCAGCTGAGGTTGAGAACCTCTACACCCAGCCCACCAGAAAGTTCCACATCACATGCTCTGAGGCAGCAGGTTCTTTGAAAGCATGGGTTGGTGTTCACAGCACTTGGCATTCATAGTATACATGGAAAATCTAGACAGAAATAAAAAACAGAAACAAAAGAAAACAGGAGGGGAATTAAAAACAAAAAAAACAACAACAACAGAAAAAATACCTTTATGCCCTGGCAAAGAGCCTGCCCTGTTGTAACGCACTGGGCAGCTGGATTAGGAATATCTACTGTGAGGTACTAGATGTGCTTCTGCCCTGGGACTTTGGTCCTGCAATCCACTGTTGCCCAATCTTCCACGGGCCTTTCAGGCTTTTATTGTGCTCAGCATGTGATCAGCTTGCTGAGGCTCTAACACCTACTGTACTCACTGCAGCCTCCTGTTCACTTGCCGCTCAGTGAAGCCCAGGTTGGCCAACATCCTTGCCGAACCCGGGTGACCTTTAGTTTAATTGGCTTTCGTGGCCTCCAAGGAGGTCAACTTGAGGTTGTCGGCTGATTACCCAAGGGCCTGCACCTGCCTGGGAGAGCAGCTGGATCACTGCATAATGATCAGGGCTGCAAGGCCATGCCCCTGGGCTGGGCTTGCTGGCCTCCGAGCTCATAGAGAAACTTAATTTTGACTTTTCAGCTGCCACTGCAGCTGTGAGTCTCTGGAGCAGTCTTTACTTAAAAATGTACCATTAACCTTGCCCTTATGGCTGTCTTTTCCCCAGCTTCCTTCTTCTAGGGGCCCAGAGACTTAATTAAAGACCTTTAACCTTTCTTTACACTTTTGGCTATTTTAATGGGAGTGCTTGAATTGGGTTCTGTCAAGTCAAAAAGCAGTTACCTATTATCTCTCAGGATCACAGAGTGTCAAAGAGGGAATCTGAGACCTCACCCATCACAGAGGTTCTCAAGCCTGGCAGTAGAGTAGAACCACCTGGGGAGTTTGAAAAGGACTGGTGGCTAGGCCTGACTAATTCACTAGCATCTCTAGAGGTGGGGATTAGGCACTGGTGTTTGCAAAGCCTCCTTGTGATGCTAATGAATAGACATGGTTGATAACCATTCATTAACCAAAATTCCTTTATTTTTCATATGAGAAAATTAAGACTGAGGTGCTTGGGGGCAATTCTGAGCTGCTAGCCCTGCTTGGATGTCCAGGGAATCTGGAGACAGAACAATAACCCATAAAGTTCTGTTCTCATCTGCCAATTAGATTTCCCTGGAGACTACTTGCCTGCTCTGTCACCTTCTTTCCACTGCTTACATTTCTTTTTTTTTTTTTTTTTTTTTTTGAGACGAAGTCTCACTCTTGTCCCCCAGGCTGGAGTGCCATGGTGCGATCTAGGCTCACCACAACCTCCACCTCCCGGGTTCAAACAATTCTCCTGCCTCAGTCTCCCAAGTAGCTGGGATTACAAGTTCGTGCCACCACACCCAACTAATTTTTGTGTTTTTAGTAGAGAGGGGGTTTCACCATGTCGACCAGGCTGGTCTCGAACGCCTAACCTTAGGTGATCTACCCACCTCGGTCTCCCAAAGTGCTGGGATTACAGGCGTGAGCCACCTCGCCTGGCCCCCACTGCTTACATTTCTAAGTCAGAAATCTGAGAGGGCCAGCCGGACACAGCAGCTCACGCCTGTAATCCTAGCACTTTGGGAGGCTGAGGCAGGCAGATTTCTATAGGCCAGGAGTTCAAGACCAGCCTGGCCAACATGGTGAAACCCCATCTGTACTACAATACAAAAATTAGCTGGGTGTGGTGGTGGGCGCCTGTAGTCCCAGCCACTCAGGAGGCTGAGGCAGGAGAATTGCTTGAACCTGGCAGGCAGAGGCTACAGTGAGCTGATATTATGCTGTTGCACTCCAACCTAGGTGACAGAACGAGACTCTGTCTCCAAAAAAAAAAAAAGGAAATCTCTAAGGTTCTAGAATCTCTCTTCTTTCCAAAACCGCAAATCCTTTTTCTTTTCTTTTTTTTTTTTTGAGATGGAGTCTCATTCTGTTGCCCCGGCTGGAGTGCAATGGAACAATCTCAGCTCACTGCAACCTCCGCCTCCCAGGTTCAAGTGATTCTCCTGCCTCAGCCTCCTGAGTAGCTGGGATTACAGGCACCTGCCACCATGCCTGGCTAATTTTTGTATTTTTAGTAGAGATGGGGGTCTCACCATGCTGGCCAGGCTGGTCTTGAACTCCTGACCTCAGGCAATCTGCCCGCCTTGGCCTCCCAAAGTGCTGGGATTACAGGTGTGAGCCACCGCCCCCAACCTAAAACCCCAAACTCTTAATATACTCATTCAATAGATGTGCCAGTCAAAGTGCACCTTGCCTTGGGTCACCAAGCAAGTGTCTTTGTCCAGGGTTCCATTTTCAGTCCCCCATGGCCGCAATCTGCTGAACTTGGGCTCTCACCAGGGGTTGCCAGGAGCATGGTTCATCTTCAATCCGATTTCAAAGCTGGAAGTTAGGACACTTTGAACACTTAACTGAGGGGGAAGCTAGATGTTTTGGGTTTTTTTTTTTTTTTTTTTTGGCTCTCTTTTCATTTTGTAGGTGCTAAATCATTATGACAACACATTGGGGCTGAAGCTGCAGATGAGGAAGAGGTAACCACGCTGTGTGAGACAAGCAAAGGACCTAGAGTGGAAAAATTGTAGGAGACATGCGCTCACTCTCACGGTGGTACAAGAGCCTCCCTGTATGTTAGGCTGTCGTCCCCTCATTTGCCTCACCCTAGGACCCAGCTCTAAGGCAGGAAGAGGGAGGGCAAGGGAAGGGGGAAAATTCCATCCTAGCTGCAGGACTAAATCTAGAATTTATTCCAAGTTAAATATAGATGGAATGCTAATATGCCAGTCTTAGCTTGCCTGAAGCAGCGAGTCTGGCTCAAAGACCAATGACCTTGCAAGCAGAGAAGGCCATCGCTGAGAGCCCCCCATGGACGCCGACGCTGCCCTGAGGAATGTTCAGCCTTTCTCCCTCCCACTGTAGCCCCTGCTTCACCAGCCTAATGGAGCCTCTGAGCGAAGGTGGCCCCTAGAGAGGCACAGAACAGTGACTCCTCAGAAGGGACAAGTCTAAATGTTTCTTTTTCTTTTTCTTTTTTTTAAATTATACTTTATGTTCTACGGTACATGTGTACAACGTGCAGGTTTGTTACATATGTATACATGTGCCATGTTGGTGTGCTGCACCCATCGCCTCATCATCTTTTTCTTTTTTTTACTCGAGACGTTGCTTCAGAAATAAGCTTGAGTCCTGAGGCTTCGCAACGGTCCTAGAGTACGGGGCAGGAAGTGTGACTTCAGAGCATGGGAAAGTAAGCTTCTCCTCTTCTTTGTGGAAATGTTCAACATCGTGGTCCACTCTGACGCCAGAGTTCATAATTAGAGCTTTATATCCTTTGTCTAATGTGAACTGCAAATTCCTTGGGGAGTTAGCGTACATTGAACCATATTAGTTCTTGCTGAGAGCTGGAATGCCTACCCCAACGCTGTATGAAACCACCTCACACCCCTGCGGGCGTGACTGGGGTCCCTTCCCTGCTGAGATGCGTGTTAGGCCACTCTGACCCGAGGCAAAGCTCTATTCACCATCTGCATCTGATAATCAATTATCATGTATTATCCTGTGACTTCACTGTATTATTTTATTAAAATGTGTTAATATTCAATGCAACGTGGGATTCTGGACTAAAGAACATTAGTGGAAAAACTGGTGCCGTCCGAATAAAAGTCTGTAGTTAACAGGCTGGGGTGCAATGGTGTGATCTTGGCTCACTGCAACCTCTGCCTGCTGGGTCCTAGTGATTCTACTGCCTCAGCCTCCTGAATAGCCGGAATTACAGGTGCCCACCACCACATCCAGCTCATTTTTGTATTTTTAGTAGAGACGGGGTTTCAACACATTGGCCTGGCTGGTCTCGAACTCCTGACCTCAGGTGATCCACCCATCTCGGCCTCCCAAAGTGCTGGGATTACAGGCGTGAGCCACTGTCCCCAGCTAACAACATTGATTTCTTAGTTTAGACAAATGTACCATGGTTGAATAAGATGTTAACATTAGGAGGGGCTGGGGGGCAACTATACGGGAGCTCATTGAGCTATCTCTGCAACTTTTTTATAAATTTAAAATTATTCCAGGCAGGACATGATTACATGTCCTGTAATCCCAGCATTTTGGGAGGCCGAGGCATGCAGATCGCTTGAGGTCAGGAGTTTGAGACCAGCCTGGGCAACATGGCAAAACCTCATCTCTACTAAAAATACAAAAATTAGTGGGGCATGATGGCACATGCCTGTAATCCCAGCTACTCTGGAGGCTGAGGCAGGAGAATCGCTTGAACCCAGAAGGCAGAGGTTGCAGTGAGCCGAGATCGCACCACTTCACTCCAGCCTTTTAAAATGTACTTTTATAAATATCTTTGACAAAATGCCTTTAAAATATCTTTTCTGGTGTGTGTGTATGTTTGAGTTTCCTTCAGATAACTGAGAGCTTGTTTTCACATGAAGCAAAAATCTGCTCATGCATATCGTTTGGGAAAGTCTTGTTTTCTTAGAGAGGTCTGGAAGCTCTAAAAAATACCTACGGCTTCCTTCTATTCATTTTATATATTTTGGTCCAAAGATTTCATAATTCCATCCCCACCCTGGCTATTCCCTAGGGTTATGAGAGAAAAAGAAAAATATTTTGTAAAGAGCAGGGATTGTATTCTTTTCTTGGCATGTTCCCCTACAAAGCACTGTGTATACTTAAGCCTCTGTATAAATAAATGGCACAAATATAGATGTTATGGGGGAGGGCTCATCTTGCCTGACGGCTTTCTGGGGCCCAATGCAACTGTTTTGTTCACGTGTTTATGAATTGGGGCTAGCTTGTGCTTTGAATTAGGACCAAGAAGAGATGTAAATACCCAACATATTGATTGTCACACATGACCCTTTTTTGGAATTTGAGGAAGAAGATAATGAAAAGGGAAGGGGGAAAAAAGAAAAACTAGTGGCCGGGTGCGGTGGCTCACGCCTGTAATCCCAGCACTTTGGGAGGCTGAGGTGGGTGAATCACTTGACGTCAGGAGTTTGAGACCAGCCTGACCAACATGGTGAAACCCCATCTCCATTAAAAATACAAAAATTAGCTCGACGTGGTGGCGGGCACCTGTAATCCCAGCTACTTAGGAAGCTGAGGCAGGAGAGTTGCTTGAACCCAGCAGGCAGAGGTTGCAGTGAGACAGGATGGCACCCCAGCCTGGGCAACAGAGCGAAACTCTGTCTTCTGCAAAAAAAAAAAAAAAAAAAAAAAAAAAAAAGAAGAAGGAGGGGGGGCGCTGTGCTTCATGCCTATAACCCCAGCACTTTGGGAGGCCCTGGTGGGAGGAATGCTTGAGCTCAGGAGTTTGAGACCAGCCTGGGCAAGACAGTGAGACCTTGTCTTAATTTTTAAAAAAATAGAAGAAGGAGATAGGGTTGCAAGAGCCCTAAAAAAGGTGAAGGCTCAATCTAAAGTGCATCCAGTTTCCTGGGGATCCTGTTGAACTGCAGATTCGGATTCAATAGGCCTGCAGGGGCTGGGATTCTTCAGGTCAAACCAGCTCCCAGTGAGACTGCTGCTCCAGGGACCTCACTGGAGGAGTAAGGCCTGGCAGAGACTGTACCTTCAAAGCAGTAGTGCAATGGCACTGTCCGTCACTACTGCTACTCTTGACTTCTGGTTCTCTCTAGCACCTCCCAGACCACTGTTACCGCCTGGATCACTGCCAGTGCTTTTTTTTTTTTTTTTTTTTTTTTTTTTTTTGTACATGATGTCAAAAATGCGAAAGCTTTACAAAGCTTCCCTCAACATTGCATAGGGGAAATCTTCTTTTCCAAAATCTCTCCAGCAGCTTCTTTTTCCCCTCTACCACGATTTTTTTGCTTCTTGATCTCATTTCCACCCCTTTTTTAGTTTGAACCACTCATTCATTCAATTCTCTGTCCTCCTCTCTCTATCCAAACTAGTTTTATTTCTCTAGAGAGTTTTTGTTTTTGGAGATGAGGGGATCTTGCTATGTTGCCCAGTCTGGTCTTGAACTCCTGAGCTCAAGGAATCCTCCCACCTCAGCCTCCCGAGTAGCTGGGACTACAGGTGTGTGCTCCATCATGCCTGGCTAATCTAGAGATTTTAATGCACAGTCTGCACCAAGAATAGTTTCCACCTTTTCTTTTCGGTCCCACCCAGGAACGAAATTAGCATCTCTTAATGGTGGGTGAAATTAGAGTAGATGCCAGATGCAGTGGCTCACGCCTGTAATCCCAGCACTTTGGGAGGCCGAGGCGGGTAGATCACAAGGTCAGGAGTTCGAGAACATCCTGGCTAACACAGTGAAACCCTGTCTCTACTAAAAATAAAAAAATTAGCCAGGCGTTATGACAGGCACCTGTAGTCCCAGCTACTCGGGAGGCTGAGACAGGAGACTGGCGTGAACCCAGGAGGCAGAGCTTGCAGTGAGCCCAGTCGGTGCCACTGAACTCCAGCCTGAGTAAGTCTGTCACTCTGGGTGACAGAGTAAGACTTTGTCTCAAAAAAAAAAAAAAATTAATAAATAAATTATAGTAGACTCAGTGTTTAGCTTTTTTCATCTCCCAGGCCACTTCTTTATGAAGTAACCTCCACCACAATGTATAGTTTCTAGAAAGTCTGAAGGAGCACTGATGTTTTCCCTCAAATGCAGTTTCTGTGTCACCATGGTAAACAAGAATTTTCAAGCTTGCAGTCAAGGACAGCCTTTCAAATTCTCTTTGGATGAAACTAATCCCCAAGGCTGTTCAACCCCCCTATAACTAAGAAGCTTACAAGGCCAAATATTTGATGCACTGGTCTGAAAACAATGATTTGGGTGTCAATCACTGACAACACGTCGTAATGCTTACCACTGTCCTTCCAAACCCACTGCGGACCAATAAACAGTGATTATGCTGACAGAGCTGAAACAAACCTTTTCATCTGTAAGTATTCATTTAACTCTGGAAACCTTAAAGCTGGCTTGGTGATCATCTCATTAGATTTTTCTACAGGGTGCCAATACCAAAATGATACAGTATTATTTAAAAGTGGCTTATATACCATTCTATCAAATGAAACTGTCTATGAACTGGTATTTGCACAAATTTATGTTGTAATGGTAAATGATACTTATCATGAAGAGCCTGGAGCACTCACTTAAGTGCCTTCTGAATCATGCAAGAAAGCTGCAATATTTGTTTAATATTTTATGGTGTTAAATGTATTCGAAGTTCATTCTTGGGAAATTGGCCATCTATGCCTAATAATACCTTACACTGGCAGATTTATTTCCAGCTTGGCCCGCATTTTCAACAAGAACATTTAATAAACTGTATTTTAAAACTGAAGGAATTGAGATGAAGGAACCTGCCCAAAGTCCATAGGTGGTAGTAAGTGGAAAATCAGGACAAGAACCCAAGCCTTCTGTTTTCTTTTATATGGTTCTTTATTTGATTAACCAGAACACCCATTTCTCTTACAATCACTAATAGATAAAGTCAACTGAGTGTAATCCTGGGTCTAAAGTGTCACAATAAACTAAGGAGACAAATTTGGTTTTACCTCCATCTACATCCTGACAGAATTTTCTTTTTCTTTTGTCTTTTTTTTTTTTTGAGATGGAGTCTCGCTCTGTTGCCCAGGCTAGAGTGCAATGGCACCATCTCAGCTCACTGCAGCCTCCACCTCTCAGATTCAAGAGATTCTGCCACCTTAGCCTCCTGAGTAGCTGGGATTACAGGCATCCGCCATCATGCCTGGCTAATTTTTGTATTTTTAGTAGAAACAGGGTTTCACCATGTTGGCCAGGCTGGTCTCAATCTCCTGACCTCAGGACATCCGCCCACCTCAGCCTCCCAAAGCACTAGGATTACAGAAGTGAGCCACCGTGCCCGGCCTCTTTTTCTTTTTCCTTTCCTTTTTTTTTTTTTTTTTTTTTTGAGACAGAGTCCCACTCTGTCACCCAGGCTAGATGGTGTGCAGTGGTGTGATCTTGGCCCACTGCAACCTCTGCCTCCCAGGTTCAAGCGATTCTCATGCCTCAACCTTCCGAGTAGCTGGGACTACAGGTGCGTGCCACCACGCCCAGCTAATTTTTGTATTTTTAGTAGAGATGGGGTTTTACCATGTTGGCCAGGCTGGTCTTGAACTTCTGGCCTCAAGTGATCTGCTGACCTTGACCTCCCAAACTGTTGGGATTATAGGCATGAGCCACCGCACCCAGCTCAGAATATCCATATCCAAAATTCACATGGAAATTGTCTTTTAATTTGTCTGGGGATGATATACACTTATAACTTTATTTTTCTTTTCACACTTTTTATGAATCAACCAAGAAAAAGAAAATGGCTTGTTACCTTAGGATCACAGACAATTTAAATCCGATTTGATTCAACAAACATCAGTTAAGTATCTATTTATGTGGCACACAGGTTGCTGGGCTTTGGAAATAGAGTGGCTGATAAG
The DNA here is from genome assembly GCF_003255815.1 of Theropithecus gelada. Classification (NCBI taxonomy): domain Eukaryota; kingdom Metazoa; phylum Chordata; class Mammalia; order Primates; family Cercopithecidae; genus Theropithecus; species Theropithecus gelada. The sequence continues at coordinate 58,800,206 of NC_037681.1, read as the reverse complement.
ACATGGTCGTCTCCAGCTGGAGGGATTTACAGAGTTGTTAAACAGGTGCTGAGGCTACTACAGTGGCCCAAGAGGGAATGGTCAACTGGGAGATGGGTTACTGGGGAGGGAGCAGCGGATTCTTGAGGATGAGCGGGCAATTCCAAGGCATATGGGCGTATGGAAGGTGGGATTATTACGGAAGGAGGAAAGCTGATGTGTGACACCGCTGGATCAACCAAGCTGCCAATAGTCTGGATGCCTGAAGGTGAGAGTCTGGAGGTCATGTGAAGAGACAGGGCTAGGTCAGGTACTATGGCACACACCTTTAATTCCAGCACTGTGGGAGGCTGAGATGGGAGGATCGCTTGAGCCCAGGCATTTGAGACTAACCTGGGTAATATAGTGAGATCCCCATCCATCCCTACAAAAAATTAAAAAATTAGCCAGGCAAGCGGGTGAGTACCTGTAGTCTCAGCTACTTGGGAGGCTGAGGAGGGAGGATTCCTTGAGCCTGGGAGGTAGAGGTTGCAGTGAGCCAGCCATGATTGTGCCACTGTGCTACAGCCTGGATGACAGAGTGAAATCTTATCTCAAAAAAAAAAAAAAAAAAAAAAGAAAATTAAAAAATTTTACAAAATGAGATGAAGCTGGGCCAAACCCTGTGTGTCACATTAATGGGCAGTGGAAATTGAAATTTCCCCATTGACAAGGGGAAACCAAAGAAGAATTTTAAGCACAAGAGTAACTGTGGCAATTCCAGCTTTTTGCCCACATGAAGGTCCCTCCTCCTCTTCTCTCTCTTGTCACTCTTGCCCTCTGACAGGATATACCTTCTGCTCTCCATGTTTATAACAAGCCAGCTCTAGCAAAACCCCTGGTGGCCATTTTAGTCAGAGGCCCTGCATCCTCCCACTATACACACTGTATGATTTTGGATCCCAAAACATATTACCCACTCGATGACCTGTTTTATTTGCCAGACTTGACCTAAATCGTTAATCATATTTCTTAATAGTTGATATGGTTTGGCTCTGTGTCCTCACCTGAATCTTGTTGAATTGTAATTTGCAATGTTGGGGGAGAGACCTGGTAGGAGATGATTGGATTGTGGGGGTGGATTTGCCCCTTCCTGCTCTCGTGATAGTGAGTTTCCATGAGATCTGGTTGTTTAGATCTTATTGTTTAAAAGTGCGTAGCACTTCACAGTTCGCTCTGTCTCCCTTTCTCCTTTCCAGCCATGAGAACACATGCTTTGCTTCTCCCCTTCACCTTCTGCCATGATTGTAAGTTTCCTGAGGCTTCTCCAGCCATGCAGAACTGTGAGTCGATGAAATCTCTTTTGTTTATAAATTACCCAGTCTCACGTAGTTCTTTATACCAATGTGAGACTGGACTTATACAATAGTCAAGATAAAAGAAGTCAGGACTTCCCACTAAACAAAGTATGAATCTCGGTTCCAGATGCTTAGATAGTCTAAGTTTTGGGCTGTAGTCATTCTTGGTGCTACAAGAATGATGACTTTTAGAGATCAGTAGATTGAGTTATGACTGCAGGAGAAAGTCCTTGTCTGCTTTCTGACTAGCAGATAAACTGGCATTACAAACAGGAATGCTCTCAAGTCTTCCTTCACCTCTGAGACTTCCTGCATGGGCTCCTGGAGGAAGAGAGATATGCAGATCCACTTGATGCCTACATGGCTTCGTTCCTGGCCATGCAAGGCCACAGGGGCCTTATTGAAAGCTATTCCAGGCCGGGTGCACTGGCTCACGCCTGTAATCCCAGCACTTTGGGAGGCCAAGGTGGGCGGATCACGAGGTCAGCAGATAGAGACCATCCTGGCTAACATGGTGAAACTCTGTCTCTACTAAAAACACAAAAACAAAATTAGCCAGGAGTGGTGGCGGGCGCCTATAGTCCCAGCTACTCGGGAGGCTGAGGTGGGAGAATGGAGTGAACTTGGGCCAAGATCATGCCATTGCACTCCAGCCTGGGCAACAGAGCAAGACTCTGTCTCAAAAAAAAAAGAAGAAACCTACTCCAGCCCCTCTCCTAATTGACAGTTTCCCATCTCTGTTCCCACCTCTGTCTTTCTGCTTGGCTTCCTGAATTTCCATTCCAAGCTCTTCAAGCTGCTTCTCATCAACTGCCATTTTGTTTGCAACCAGCCTCATTTGGCATTGGGTGACTGAGATTACTCCCCTTGGCTCCTGGCACAATGATTTGAGGTCAAGGAGCGCTCCACTCTTAGCCACTCCCAGTCCACTCCTGCCTGATGTGGCTTGGAAACAATTATGAAACCACCTATTTGCAAACTCTTAGTTGAAGAGCAAAAACAATCTTACTCTGGCCCAACAGCTTAATATCTGCTTTATTTGAGGATGACCCAGTGTGGTAGTCAGGGTTCTCCAGAGGAACAGCACCAGTAAGGAGTGTGTGTGTGTGTGTGTAAAGAAACTGACTCACTCAGTTTTAGAGGCTGGCAAGTCTCAAGATCTGCAGGGTGATTCAGCAAACTAGAGACCTAGGCGAGCCAATGATGTAGTTCCAGTTCAAGTGCAAAGGCCTAAGACCCAGAAGAGCTGATAGTGTAGTTCCAGTCTGAAGGCTTGAGACCCAAGAAGAACTGATGTTTCAGTTTGAGTCTGAAGTCAGGAAAAACGAATGTCCCAGTTCAAAGGCAGTCAGGCAGGAGGAATTGTCTCTTACTTAGGGGAGGGTCAAACTTTTGTACTCTCAGTCTTTCAACTGATTGAACATCAGACAGGGGAATCTTCTTTACTCAGTGTATTAATCCATTCTTGCACTGCTATAAAGAAATACCCAAGACTGGGTAATTTATAAAGAAAAGAGGTTGAATTGGCTCACCATTCTGCAGGCTGTACAGAAGGCATAGCAGCTTCTAGGGAGGCCTCAGGAAACTTAAAATCATGGTGGAAGATGAAGGGAAAGCAGGCACATCTTACCTGGCCAGAGCAAGAGAGAGGGAGGAGGTGCCACACACTTTTAAACAACCAGTTTTCCTGAGAACTCTATCATGAGAACAGCACCAAAGGGGAAAATCTGCCCATTGATCCCATCACTCCCCACCAGGCCCCACCTCCAACATTGGGGATTACAATTCAACACGAGATTTGGGTAGGGACACAGATCCAAACCATATCACTCAGTTTATCAAGTTAAATGTTAATCTTATCCAAAAAAACTCTCACATCCAAAATAATTTTTGACCAATATCTGGGTACCCTGTGGCCCAGTCAGGTTGACATGAAATTAACCATCACACCCAGTACATCAACAATATTTATACACTATAAAATCATCAATAGCCGGGTGCGGTGGCTCACGCCTGTAATCCCAGCCCTTTGGGAGGCCAAGGCGGGTGGATCACCTGAGGTCAGGATTTCAAGACCAGCCTGACCAACATAGCGAAACCCCGTCTCTACTAAAAGTACACAATTTAGCCCAGCATGGGGCAGGCGCCTGTCATCTTAGCTACTCAGGAGGCTGAGGCAGGAGAATTGCTTGAACCTGGGAGGCGGAGGTTGCAGTGAGATCAGGCCACTGCACTCCAGCCTGGGTGACAAGAGCCAGAATCCATCTCAAAAAAATAGAAAAAAAAAAAAGACATCAATAATTTGTGCAGCACATACAAGGTATGTTTATTTCCCAGGTATCCTGGGTTTTGCAAGCTTTATTGTTTTTATCAGCTAAGTTTTAAAAATTGAAGGTTCCCCCAAAGGGGCAGCATATATATAAATACTTATTTTTATCTACCTGTATTTCCTTCACTAATATTTTAATTATCTTTGATTCTTACTTTGAAGGATGAAAAATTTAAAACTACATGTTTCATATTTCCTTTGAGCCTTTTATCTTGTGCCTTTCTTGTTTTCGGTGATATTTTTAGAAAAAGATATTAAAAATGGTCATTATCAGTACCATGGGCTCCTAATGAGGAGGAGGGAGCTAACTGGAACAAATGTTGACTTGGAGTGGAGGGGAGAGAGCTGGGGAGAATGGCTGCAGGAGGGGAACCTGTGGTCCAAATCACTAAGCTAGGATAGAACTGAGTCTGATCCAGCTGGTCACGTCTGTGGGGATTCTGTCTGGGCTGAACATGCAGGGCACAAAATGGAATTTCTAAGGAGAGTTTGGGTGCCCTATTTGTATCCAACATGTTTATTCAAGCATCTATCTGTCCTGGGGAAGAGACTAGACAAACAGGGCCCCAGCCAGTGCTACCAGGGTTCATGGAAGGACAGGGAACTGGAAAGGTAATTGGAACAGAGGTCACGGCAGAGAACAGTAATACAGATGGGCCATGTGCAGTTGCTTGTGATAGGGAGACTGCAGGTGCACACTCCTATAGACACAGATTCATTCTTGCCAGGAACACTGGGCATGGGACTCTTTTCATCTCCCCCTCAACAGTAGGTGATATGGTTTTGTTGTGTTCCCAACCAATCTCATCTTGAATTGTAGTTCCCATAATCCCCATGTGTGTGAGCGAAACCAGGTGGAGATAACTGAATCATGGGGGCAGGTTTCCCCATTGTGTTCTCGTGATAGTGAGTTAGTTCTCACAAGATCTGATGGTTTTATAAGGGGCTTCTCCCCTTTGCTGGGCACTCATTCTACTGCTGCCCTGTGAAGAGGTGCCTTCTGCATGATTGTAAGTTTCCTGAGGCCTCCCCAGCCATGCAGAACTGTGAGTCAATTAAAACTTTTCCTTTATAAATTATCTAGTCTCCAGTATTTCTTTATAGCGGTGTGAGAACAGACTAATACAGTAGGGAAGGCTCTATATGCATTGTGAGCCTGGCCTTGCATGGGCTCAAGGACCAGGCAGAATGAGATGCAGATGTTGGCCTTCCTTTCTTCCAATTCTAAAGAGCTTTCCTCTTCACCCTCTTTGGTATCTATTCCGCAGTTACCATTGTCTTACATTTACATTTGTTACTTTATAGTTTACATCAGAGCAGTTTCATGCATAGTGCCTCAATCTGAATCTGACACCAGCCTTGAAAGATGAGTAAAGGAGACATGAGGGAATGGACAGCAAGCAATTTAACCAAAGTCACATACAGTTATTTTGCTCCCCGCTCAAGTTCAAGGCTCCCACATCCTAAGATCAGTTCCAAGAGTCTACTGGAAGCTGCTGGCTTAGAAAACCAATGGTTTTGCATAAAGAGATATCCGTGGTTCTGCTAAGGTTCGCATCAGGCATCGGGAGCCTCATCTGGGTGACTGCCATGGGCCCCAGTCTCTGAATCAGTCTTTCCCAACTTCTTGTAGCCTGATTCTGAAATCTGCAGTTCATCAGCCCACTCTTGAATGCTCCCTCCCTTGAATAATGACCCTGGATTTGACCTAGATCCTCACAGTTCGCCTGCAAAGCCCATACCTATCTCTTTAATGGAAGGAGATAGAGGACTAGTTATCTCCAGATCCCTCAGGGTAAGAGTCTAGGGGAGCAAACACCTGTCTGGGTAATGAATATTTCCTTCCTGCCTCACATTTTATTCCCTTTCATGAGGAATTTCTTGTGTATCCTTTCTGATGATTAAAAATTATGTCTTGGCCAGGGGCAGTGCCTCATACCTGTAATCCCAGTGCTTTGGGAGGCTGAGCCAGGAGGATGGGTTGAGGCCAGGAGTTTGAAAATAGCCTGGCCAACATAGCAATACTCTGTCTTTATCTTTTTTGTTGTTGTTGTTGTTGTTGAGAAGAAGTCTTACTGTGTCAACCAGGCTGGAGTGCAGTGGCATGATCTCTGCTCACTGCAGCATCCACCTCCTGGGTTCAAGCAATTCTCCTGCCTCGGCCTCCTGAGTAGCTGGGATTACCGGCAAGCACCACCATGCCCAGCTAATTTTTGTATTTTTAGTAGAGATGGGGTTTCACCATGTTGCTCAGACTGGTGTTGAATTCCTGACCTCGTAATCTGCCCGGCTCGGCCTCCCAAAGTGGTGGGATTACAGGCATAAGCCACCACACCCAGCCTTTTTTAATTTTTAAAAATGGTATCTCTCTTATGGATGGCAGTCTTGCTATTATGATGATCCTTTTCAGGATCTTTGGTCTTTGTGAGATGTGGAAGTAAACCTCCATGCCATACATGGGAGTGCTAAAGGGCAATGAATGATTAATTAATTTTAAAGTCACAAACTGAGTACGAGGTGAGACAGCAGGCTCTAAATCCCTTTACTCCTAAACTCTGCCTCTCCCTAAACTGACAGGCAACATTGGAGAGCTCTTTGATTCCTCTTCTATTTAGCCAGGACAAAGAACTGGGTATAAATCTCCCCAGGTAGAAGGTGCCAAGAGAATGATTGAAAGGGACACGATGCTACTGTTCATTCTTTTCTCATCTTTTGGTGTCCTTCCTAACACCCAAAGCAAAAGGTTCTGAGAGGACACTAGGGTGGTTGGTCACAGTGTGGGGTATTACAAAATAGTCAACTCTTCCACCTTCACCCTCCCAAATGTACTTATTCCGAAGGTACTTATAACTTTTAATCTGTGGACTTTGTTTGGGGCATGGGATGGGTCTCAGACCAGGTTGCTGGTTGAGGAATATATATATATATTTATACACCCATCTCCACCATAGACTGAGCTGCAAGGGGTTTTGGAGGCTTATGGCTCTTTGACTATGTTTGAAAGTGAACTAGACAGTCTTTAACATAGGAAATAAACGGCACTCTTCTTATCATTCTGTGTCTCAGGTTGGGTGCCCTAGAAGCTGATCCCCAGGTGAGGGTTCAGGTGCACACCTTAGTGGGGCAGCGCTGTAGGAGAAAGGGGTGAAACAGGATGAGACATGGAAAGGAACCAAGCAAGAATGTGATCCCAGATGGATTCTAGCTTCAGTCTGGCCCCTAAGGACGTGACTTGCACCACAGAGTTGCTCCCACTTTCAGGCAGGGGTGCAGTCTTGTGTATAGGGGATCACTCCCCGTCAATCAGGAATTGGTTGGCTATCCTGGATGGGAGTGGTGGTGTACACTCCAGGATGAGGGGCTCTTGTGCAGCTGAAGGCACTTCTGTGGAGAAGAAGCCAGCTGTGAGCCCTTTGCAGCCATCCAGGAGAGGCACCAACAGAGTTCACCTGTGACATGAGGTGCCATAGTGACTAATACAGGCCACTGGGCAGAGCTGAGGTCATAGAGACACCTGTTGTATTTTGGCTTCCTAGAATTAGGTTGAGGAGGTGTTCTGTTATTAAGAGGTTGATCTAGGTTTTGTGTGGCCTGAAATTGTAATTTGGGGAGCCCTTTTTAAGGACAAGAACACCAAACTGTGAATTCAGAATTGGGTTCACAACCTGTGCAAGTGGCAGGCCCTAAAGCTGAAGCTTTGTGAGCTTCATCTGTCTCTGGGTGTTTCAGTTCCTTTGGCCAAAAGAAAAAATCGAGGTTAAGAGCTTAAGTGAAATTGTCCAAAGACATCAATTAAAGAGGTGGCTGGAGATAGAGCCTGATTCTTCTGGTTCATAGTCCAACACCTGCTCTGTTATAGCACCAGCCATACCCACTGCAGAGGACTGCTGGGAGGGCTAGGAGATAATAAACAAGAACATGCTTTGTGAGCTGTCCCTGAAGTGCCACGTGGCTATAAGGCATTATGATTAAATGAGCAATTGATCCATGAGGTGGGATGTTGCCAACTTGAATAATTTGGTCAAAGGAGATACGTTTGTTATCTCCTGAGTTTTCCACACTGGCTTGCTAGGTTTGTACAATGTTTTTTCCTTTTTTTCACATTCCTAGTTTGATTCAAAGTTGCAAGCTTCCAAAATTGGCATGAAGTCATAAAATAATAAATCTCTCAGGCTTGCAGCTACTTGCCTCAGCATGAAAATAGAAAATGGAGGCTTTGTCATAGAAAACAAGAGCATTCTTCCTTATTCTACCAGAATGAATCATTGATGAGCAGTCAACCATTCTTAAGAGGCAAGACTGAGGAGATAAGAAAGGGTGCTCTCCGGAATTTATGGTGGAGAGCAATGATAGAGTGGATTCCTAAAAACATTTCTCTGTCCAAAAACTGTTGCCAGATGGCACAGCTAACTCTAAGTTCTGGATGCTTGAGTTTTTACCCAGTAAGTTCTCCCTCACCCAAGTTTTTATTAATAATGGGTTGGGGAGGTTTCACTTATCTGCTAAAGGTAAGTGGATGTTACTTAGTTGGGATTAAGTTGCCCCTTGCAGCCTTTTCTGCAGACTGGACAGTTCTATGGAATTGTTGGACAGGTAGCACACTGGAGCAGCCAAACAGCATTATTGAAAAATGCCCTTCTTTCAGAGAACTTTTGTTCACTCTGTCGAAGATGAAGTCCAAGACTGTAGGACTTCAGCATCTGTGCTGGTAGACAGTGCTTGTGTTAACCTCCTCTCCTATGAGGGAATCCCTTGTGGAATGCGTCAGGGAGGGGGTCAGTCAGCCACCAATGGAACCCTCCCACTGACAGGGACTCACTTCTTCCTGACACCTGCCTCATTGTTGGGGACTCGGGACAGCTTTTCTTACTCTGCCCTGAAATCTGCCTCCCTTTCATTTCTACCTGTTGATATTTCTACCCAGTAAGAGTCATTCTGTGTTAGGCTGGGCGTGGTGGCTCATGCCTGTAATCCCAGCACTTTGGGAGGCTGAGGTGGGCAGATCACCTGAGGTCAGGAGTTTGAGACCAGCCCGGCCAACATGATGAAACCCCGTCTCTACTAAAAATACAAAAATTAGCCAGTTGTGGTGGTGTGCGCCTGTAGTCCCAGCTGCTCAGGTGTCTGAAGCAGGAGAATTGCTTGAACCCAGGAGGCAGAGGTTGCAGTGAGCCAAGATTGCGCCACTGCACTCCCACCTGGGCGACAAGAGCGAAACTCTCAAAAAATAAATTAATTAATTAATTAATAGGAGTAGTCATTCTGTGTTACTGAACCTTAGGGATTAAGACCAAAGACGACTTCTTGCCTCCCTTTTATGTGTTGCAGAAATCCTCACACTTGCAATGCTTTTTCACATCTGGTTTTCTTGCTATGCTGTGCAGGCACATTTGACTTCTTTCTAGCTGCTCTCCAATGGCTAGCAAGTATCTGGCCCATGTTTGGTGTCTGAGAAATGTGTGAGAAATGCATGAATGAGTGAATGAATAAAATGCATTTTTTTCTGCATTACAGCTTTTCAAATATTGAGAAAGTTGTTAGGTTGTTTCTCCTATTCTCCATCTTTTTTTTTTTTTTTTCCAACAAACTAATTACTCTTCAACAGTACCTTGCATTTTCAGACCCACTTTGTCTTGTCAACTTCCTTTGCCAGTATTCCTATTAAATTGTGGCCTTGGCTGGGCGTGATGGCTTATGCCTGTAATCCCAGCACTTTGGGAAGCCGAGGCGGGTGAATCACTTGAGGTCAGGAGTTTAAGAACAGGCTGGCCAACATGGGGAAACCCTTGTCTCCACTAAAAATTTAAAAAATTAGCCAGGCGTGGTGGCAGGCACCTGTAACCCCAGCTACTAGGGATGCTGAGACATGAGAATTGTTTGAACCCAGGAAGCAGAGGTTGCAGTGAGCCGAGATCACACCACTATCCTCCAGCCTGGGTGATGGAGAAAGACTCCGTCAAAAAAAAAAAAAAAAAAAAAAAAAATTGTGACTTTTACAAGTGTTCACAACACAAACACTTTTACAAGTGTTCACAAGGTGTCACTGGGGTGGAGTAGTGTGGGATCACCTTGTGGACACCATGAGCCTTTTATTGAAAGAAGGCTCCATGAATTCCTTCCAATGTTTTTGTGACTGTTCCTACTCAAAGAAGGATGTCATGTCACTGGATTTGGAGCCAGACATAGCTGAGTGTGCATTTGAGTTCTACCACTTGCACCTGAGCTCTTGTGTAACTTATCCTTTTTGCATTTTAGATTCAGCAGCTGTAAACTGAAGCTAATTCTACAAATCTGTTGTGAAGGTGGACCAAAATAACATATGTAAAGTCCCTGACACATTTTCTGACTTGTACATAGTAGACACTCAATACATGGGAGCTATAACTATTTTTGGTGATCTCTGATTGGGGTAATATCAAGGGAATCAGTTAGATTAAGGCTAGATTCACATTTAACTAGAGTACACAATAGTTAAAGTATGCTAATAAAGAGACCCCTAGAGCTTTGGATATGAAAAAAATCAATGCATAGTCTGCATTCAAAAAGCAAAGTCTATAGTAACTATAAGATCATTTAAGTGAACATGATAATACTCTTTGAGATTTCCCAGAAGTTTTTATAGTATAATCTGTTTAGTTCAGGTAAGTCCGGTTTCATCCACAGGGGAATAGAGGCAGGGAAATATATAAGGTGGTACACACTTGGTAGGTTTTGCTGTTTCATCGGGCTACAAAGTAGGCCATAGAACCATCTAATATGATTTCTAGTAGACTGGAAGGTCAGGATACAACACAATGCTCCCACTAACTTCAGAGCCACTGGAAGAGCAGAAGAGTACTGGAGAATGCAAAGGCCTGTTGCCTGGGACTAGTTTTCCCCCTTTCCTTTATATTTGAACACTTAGGCTCAGGTCCATGCTCAGAGATCTCTGCCAAATGCTTATAGAGGATACCTAGAATTGGCTGCCTGACCTTTGCCTTCTAGTACATTGACTAAAAGGAATTGCTCCAATTTAGACTGTAGCGAGATAGTGAATGTTTTTAGCTCCAAGGTACCAAAGCTCAGCCAGCTGAGAGAGGCCATCTCTTGGTTGGCCTGTCTGAAAACAGAGAACATGCTATGTGTAGCTCATTTGTGCTCTAAGGCCTATGGAGAAAAAGGGCATGAGGGCCTGGAGTTGGGACTCATAGAATCATTCCTCTTCTGTTTATGTTACTGGTCTGATCATCTTAGATGAGCATAAATTACAGTTGGTCTGCTATTTCTCCATTATCTCCTATCCCTCCCTGGTTTTTACACAGTAAGGCCATTTCATTTAATGGTCTCTCAACTGTGGGGAGGGGCCCAGTTTGGGGCATGTGGATATTTGCTCTCACTTACCACTTTGTTTATAGAACTCTCTGTCCTTGGCCTTGGAGAAGGTTCTTCAAGATCATGAATGGTGAGGGTAGATGGAGAAATGAGAGTGGGTGTGGGCTAATGGTATGATGAAGCACAGGAGGTGAAGTTTTCAAGATCCTGGGACTTGGGAATCTTCTTGACTTAACATATTTATGGCTTTCATTGCCTGTATTGTACATTCAGGATCAAGATTTAAGATCTTGAAACATAAGTGGACCATTCATTGAGGCTGGAATGTGAACCAAAGGGGACCCACGTCCTTGGAACTTTTCTTTTTCCTTCCTTCCTTTTGTGTACATCTCAGAATTCTAGGTGAGTCATTTAGATGTCACACTTAATGAGGCACCTAACTAGGGACCTTAGTGAGCAACCCCAAAGCCAGTTGCAAGGAACTCCAAGATTAGAACATGTGTTGTTCAGATCTTTGTCCATGGCACATGAAACTACTTGCTACTGACAAAAACAAAAAGCAAATTGATTTCCCCCTTCCTTCAAAACAAATAACAGAAAAACATGGGAAGTGAGTGGGGAGGCTTGGAGTTTCTATTTGTGCTAATTCTAGAACATTGGCCAAGATGAAAACCACTCTTGGCAGGGCATGGTGGCTCATGCTTGTAATCCCAGTACTTTGGGGTGGGCGGATTAGGAGGTCAAGAGTTTGAGACCAGCCTGGTCAATATAGTGAAACCCTGTCTCTACTAAAAATGCAAAAAAATTAGCTAGACATGGTGGCTGGTGCCTGTAATCTCCACTACTTGGGAGGCTGAGGCAGGAGAATTGCTTGAACCCGGGAGGCGGAGATTGCAGTAAGCCCAGATCACGCCACTGCGCTCCAGCCCGGGTGATGGTGCAAGACCCCTTCTCAAAAAAAAAAAAAAAAAAAAAAAAAGAAGAAAACCGCTCTTATCAGTAAAATGGAAAGGTTAAATGGAAATATGGAAATTACCTTCTAGCCAAAATAAGGGGTGCAAATGAGGATTATGATTAGAATTATTGAGATGAAAGAAAAAAAATAAAGGTAGGTTAGGTATGGTTGGTTTTTTTTTTTTTGAAATGGAGTCTCGCTCTTGTCACCCAGGCCGGGGTGCAGTGGTGTGATCTCGGCTCACTGCAACCTCTACCTCCCAGGTTCAAGTGATTCTCCTGCCTCAACCTTCTGAGTAGCTGGGATTACAGGAACCTGCCAGCATACCCGGCTAATTTTTGTACTTCTAGTAGAGACAGGGTTTTGCCCTGTTGGGCAGGCTGGTCTCAAACTCTTGACCTCAGGTGATCTACCTGCCTCGGCCTTCCAAAGTGCTGGGATTACAGGTGTGAGCCACCACATCCGGCCTAGATATGGTTTCTATTGGCAATATTAGGACTTGGGTGACATCCATGGGCATAGCCTCCTGGCATGGCAACCCTGCTTCTCCCTACATTCCCATATCTGACACCAGGCTGAACAGGTCATGTGGTCAAAATGCCCATACCAAGGGCCCTTCTCCTCTTGGTGCTTCTGGGATAAAAGTAGTAGGAGCCAGTATTTATTGAGCAAGTGATATGAGCAGGCACTGTGTGAAAAGCTTAATTCATATTATCTCACTTATTTCTCATTATAAGTCTCTATCACTATATTTTAGATAAGGAGACCGAGACTAAGAGGTTATCATTTACTCAAGATCACACAGCAAATAGGAATATAATTCTTTCATTTTTTCTAAATGTCTTGATCACTCTGACTCACACCTGTGGTGTTTTAGTCATTTTGGTCTTCTAGTCTTTTTCTGAGGTTTCCACTTTAGCTATTTGCTAGTGTAACTGCCCATCAGGTTCACCTTGTCCGCTGCCTAGACAGAGCCACTTTGTCAAGACAGGAGAATTGCAATAGAGAAAGAGTAATTCATGCAGAGCCGGCTGTACGGGCAACTGGAGTTTTATTATTACTCAAATCAGTCTCCCAAGCATTCAGGGATCAGAGTTTTAAAAGATAATTTGGTGGGTAGGGGCTTGGGAAGTGGGGAGCACTGATTGGTCAGTTGGAAATGGAATCATAGGGGGTCGAAGTGAGTGTTTCTTGCTGTCTTCTGTTCCTGGGTGGGATCGCAGAACTGGTTGAGCCAGATTATTGTCTGGGTGGTCTCAGCTGATCCATCAAGTGCAGGGTTTGCAAAATATCTCAAGCACTGATCTTAGGTTTCACAATAGTAATGTTATCCCCAGGAGCAATTTGGGGAGGTTCAGATTCTTGCGGCCAGAGGCTGCATGACCCCTAAACCATAATTTCTAAACTTGTAGCTAATTTGTTAGTCCTGCAAAGGCAGACTGGTCCCAAGGCAAGAAGGGCGTCTTTTCAGAAAGAACTATTACCAATTTTGTTTCGCAGTTGAACCATAAACTAAATTCCTTCCCAAGGTTAGTTCAGCCTATGCCCAGGAATGAACATGATCAACTTAAAGGTTAGAAGCAAGGTGGAGATTGGGCGCAGTGACTCACGCCTGTAATGTTGGCACTTTGGGAGGCCGAGGCAGGTGGATCACCTGAGGTCGGGAGTTCGAGACCAGCCTGACCAACATGGAGAAACCCTGTCTCTACTAAAAATATAAAATTAGCCAAGTGTGGTGGCACATGCCTGTAATCTCAGCTACTCGGGAGGCTGGGGCAGGAGAATTGCTCGAAACCAGGAGGCGGGGGTTGTGGTTAGCTGAGATCAAACCATTGCACTTTAGCCTGGGCAACAGAGTGAGACTCTGTCTCAAAAAAAAAAAAAAAAAAAAAAAAGCAAGATGGAGTCAGGTCTGATGTCTTTCACCGTCATAATTTCCTCAGCTACAATTTTTGCAAAGGTGGTTTCACTAATTTCATTACCATATCTACAAATTCAAATGCATCCAGCAGAGTAAACCCCCCTAGATTGCAACTCTGTGAAAATAAGGATTTATTTTGCCTGTCATGTTTACAACTATATTTCCTGCCACATAATAGGTACTTTATATATATTTATCATATGAAAGATTAATTGAATGGGCTGGGCACAGTGGCTCAATTCTGTAATCCCAGCACTTTGGGAGGCCAAGATGGGAGGATTGCTTGAGGTCAGGAGTCTAAGGCTGTTGCGAGCTATGATGCTGCTGCATTCCAGCCTGGGAAACAGAGTAAGACCTTGTCTCAAAAAAAAAAAAAAAAAAAAAAAAAAAAGATTTATTGTTGAATGAACGATATGTCAATATAAACTCAGATCCAGGGATTTGCTTTTGGGCTGGGATCAGGCCTCTTCAAGTAGGATCTGGGTGGGGATCTATCCACACTATGTGGCTGGGTTCTGAAGACTGCTTGTACATCTTACAAAATCCTGAAAGGTAGCATAATTGCTCAAGAAAAGTATGTCTATCCTTGGTATCAGGACCAAAACGAAATTTATCCTGAGAACCCTCATAAAGATGATCTTGCATAATGAATACACCAGGTTTTCAACAGCATTCATGAGGAAACACCATGGAGATGCGCTATGGTGCTTTCCTTTGGCTACAGTCAGTAAAGGTGGATGGTGGCTTCTAGAAGTGCAGTCAGAAGCCACTAGGCCTGGCTAGACGCAGTGGCTCATGCCTGTAATCCCAGCACTTTGGGAGGCCAAGATGGCTGGATCACCTAAGGTCAGGAGTTTGAGAATAGCCTGGCCAATATGGTGAAACTCCATCTCTACCAAAAATACAAAAATTAGCTGGGCAGTAGTGGCGCGCGCCTGTAATCCCAGCTACTCGGAAGGCTGAGACAGGAGAATTGCTTGAACCTGGGAGGTGGAGGTTGCAGTGAGCCAAGATTGTACCACCACACTCCAGCCTGGGTGACAGAGCGAGACTCTGTCTCAGAAAAAAAAAAAAAGAAAAGAAAAAAGAAAAAAGTCACCAGTCCTAAGCCTTGGAATCCCTGAAGAGTAGCCTCCCTCTCTGTTTTAAGCATCCCTTCTCCCTCTCTGGCTCTTTGTGTGGGTTTGCATTCTGAGAGCAGTTGGGCACCCTGGGGAGATTTCATTCTTGAATTGCTCTAAAAACAGCACTAGAAAATTTAAACACATGCTCACACTCACTCTGTGTTTTCTCTCGGGCCCATTACTTACCCCAAAAGACACTAGATCTAAAAGACCATTCCACTTGGAGGAAGCCCAAAGGATTGAAAAAGGTCTCATTGCTTTCCAAATAAGATGATGGAAAAATGCAAAACAACCCAGCAACAGCCACCCAGTTTGATGCTGGTGCCCTTTATTTCAATGCAAATTTAAGACAATCATGGCTCAAGAAAGAGAAATGGAGCTGTGCAGGACCTGGCCCCATAGAAACGCACATTTTCATTCTCTGTGGCATGCTTCGCTGATGTTGCAGGGTTTTAGAAAAGTCAATTATTCACAACTAAGACTTGTAAAATTCTCTAGACCATAAAGAGTCTTACAATTTTCTTTGGAGCTGCAAAATACATTTTAGACCTATCATTTTGTCACTTAAAGTCCCTAAATCTTGAGCCAGAATACTTAGGATGCTGGCAGAGTTGCAGGAAAAAAAAACAAAACAAACTTCTCTCCCATGGCTTTGTTCTGTTCCAGTGAGCCTGCCAGTTCTGTCTGTACATCCAGCAAGGGATTGTGTAATCCCAACACTTCTGGGAGCCTACCAATACTGGAAGAGCCTGCCTCCCACTTTAACCTGGTCTGGCAGGTCCCCCAAACAAAGAACCACTTCATTGTCTGTAGAACCAGTTTGGACTGCATTCTGTTGGATTTAAATCTATAATCCACCCACCTACCCGGCACAGGTGACTAAGAAGTAGTTCTTTTCTCATTTGTATGCCAGAATTTCTGAGCTGTGTTTGGTTTTATCTTTGTCTTCCCCTTCATCTATAACAAAAGAGAGGAAACAGAGGGTATGAGAAGTGTTGCACATCCCCAAGGAGAACAGCACCAGAGGGTGTGACCTTAGACCACAACACGGGAAATGTTAGTGACACTCAAGGAAGAGTTCCCGGCCGGGTGCGGTAGCTCACGCCTGTAATCCCAGCACTTTGGGAGGCTGAGGAGGGTGGATCACTTGAGGTCAGACGTTTGAGACCAGCCTGGCCAACATGGTGAAACTTCGTCTCTACTAAAAATACAAAAATTACCTAGGCATGATGGCAGGCACCTGTAGTCCCAGCTACTATTTGGTGGGCTGAGGCAGGATAATTGCTTGAACCCAGGAGGTGGAGGTTGCAGTGAACCAAGATTGCGCCATTGCACTCCAGCCTGGGCAACAAAGTGAGACTGTCTCAAAGAAAAAAAAAGTTCCCCTGCCAGGGCAAGTGATGGACACTAGGAATGGACTCTGCTCCCTGACGTTGGCGTAGGAGTGTTGGGCAGGTCCAATTTCCCCTTTGAGCCACACGAAGTAGACTGGACTGCTCAAAGTTATGACCTAAAGGGGATCAGGAAGGTCCTGCCTCCGTGTATTTCTCTTTTTAATGTGTCCACTGTTTAGGACTTTGTGTCTAATTGAAAGTTGTTGAGTTTTAAAGAATAACCTACAAAAGCTGGGCACGGTGGCTCACACCTGTAATCCCAGCACTTTGGGAGGCTGAGGTGGGTGGATCATGAGGTCAGGAGTTCAAGACCAGCCTGGCCAAGATGGTGAAACCCCATCTCTACTAAAAATGAAAAATTAGCCGGATGTGGTGGTGCATGCCTGTAATCCCAGCCACTCGGGAAGCTAAGGCAGAAGAATTGCTTGAACCCGAGAGTCAGAGGTTTCAGTGAGCCAAGATCGCGCCACTGCACTCTCAGCCTGGGCAACAGAGTGAAACTCCATCTCAAAAAAAAAAACAAAAAAACAAAAAAACAAACCAAAAAACCAAACCTACAAAAGTGTAATTATTTTGTAGAAGGTTTTGCTGGAAACAGTTTTCTGTAAAAACCTTCATAGAAGGGTCACACTCAAGTACTACAAATGTATCGACATTTCCTTAAAGATTTCTATTAATAGAGAATTAAAGCCCGCAAGAGCTGTAAAGTTGACTTCCAACAGTCTTTGACTAGGATCAGGAGTGCTACACTTCTTAGCTCCTTGTTCTGTCACTGATTCTCAAGGAAGAGATGGGGAAGAGGGAGTTGACCTCTTTCAGAAGTTGGCCTGGAGGAAGCATTTTGTCCCCAGATCCCAATGCCTCCCAGTGCCACTGGCAAATCAAAACAATGCTTAGGGGTCTCTTTATGCCATGAGTAGGATGAGGACATAGTTGCAGATCAAAGAAGAAAAGAGGGGTGAAGGAAGAGAGGAGGGCAAAAGAAAAAGGGAGAAAGGGAAGGCTTCAGGGAAGGAGGGTCAAGTCTAGCACCAGCAAATTTGTTGGAGGGGCTATCCTCAGTTGCCCTCCCAGCTGTGGGCTGCTGACAGATGGTCTGTGAATGTGTCTGAAGGTGCAGGCACAGGGGTGGAAGTGGCACTGGCCTGGACCACAAGGGTTCTAGTCCCTGTTCTGTAGTAACTATAGCTGAATGACCTTTGGTATTTCTTATCCATAACAGGAAGGGGTTGACCATATGGTCTCAAAGGTTGCTTCCAACTGGAGCAGTTCCTGAGTTGTGAAATGGTGATAATTTTGAAAGGCTGTGACTCCACCACCAGTAGGGAGCCACATCCTATTTAACCCAAAGGAAGGATTAGCTGTGGAGGCTTCTGTCCTCCCCACCCCTGCCAGCTCCCAACTGCTGAGTCTCATTGTTGGTAGAAAGTTTATAGGAAAAGTGCTTGGAAACTGTTGCTGGTCTTCCTTCCTTCCTTTAACCTTGAGATAAGAATGCCTTTGTTTGAGTCTCAAACATGTCTCAAGTTATGTAACTCACTTGTATTAAAACTCTCCCTAACTGTTTTATATTCAGCTTTCTAGCTGCCCTGGTTTGCAGCTTTAATTGAATAGGTGGCCTTGTATTTATGCTAATTTTTTGTCTTTCTCTTTCAGATCTTGATGGGATAACCACATTGGTTTGTTTAGTAAACACTGAGACCAACTCCACCATCCAGAGGCCTGACAGACAAATGGCCTGAGACAGGGCTGGGAAAGCTTTGTGTCTGGTTGGGATTTCAGGAAGAGTTTTTTTTTGTTTTGTTTTTTTTCCCCAAGGGAACAAGCCCTTGAATCCGGGAGGCAGAGGTTGAGGTGAACCGAGATGGCGCCATTGATCTCCAGCC
Source organism: Theropithecus gelada (assembly GCF_003255815.1). Classification (NCBI taxonomy): domain Eukaryota; kingdom Metazoa; phylum Chordata; class Mammalia; order Primates; family Cercopithecidae; genus Theropithecus; species Theropithecus gelada. Next base: position 58,781,970 of record NC_037681.1, on the reverse strand, counting down.
TGGGCAACAAGAGCGAAACTCTGTCTCAATAAATAAATAAATAAATAAATAAGAAAGAAAGAAATGTATGTCAATGTCAGACTTTCTGAGCTGGGTGGAAGGACTCTGAGCTTACCAAAGGAAGTGTATTTATAAACCTCTAGGTACTTACTTGTTGCTGAAGGTGTGATACCAGAAATTTGCAATGATATTTGGATACATTCGGGGTGGAGGGGCAGGTTTGGGGAAAGTTCTTTTAAAGAAAAAATGAAAATTTGATTACAAGAAGCTGGGGTGCCTCCCAGGGCCTCGGAAGGGGCTTGCACAAGTGAAGCACCCTGAAAATAATGCTTCATTAGCTTCACGGTGAAGCCACCTCTGAATCTCTGTGTGGTGTTTCTCCAAAATATTGCAAGTCTGAAGGCAGGCCTGATTAAATGATTGCACAGCAATTGCCCTGGGAGAAAAGTCTTTTGCTGCTAGTTCTTCCTCTACTATGAATAGGTCTTAGTCTCGTGCCCTCTTTTCTACCTATACCCTCTCCCTACTCTAGGGGTCCCCAACCCTTGGGCCACAGGAACCAGGCCACACAGCAGGAAGTGAGCAGGGTGATCGAAGCTTCATCCCTATTTACAGCTGCTCCCCATTGCTTGCCTTATGCCTGAGCTCTGCCTCCTGTTAGGTTAGCAGTGGCATTAGATTCTCGTAGGAGTGTGAACGCTGTTGTGAACTGCGCATGCGAGGGATCTAGGTTGCACACTTTTTATGAGAATCTAATGCCTGATGATCTGTCACTCTCTCCTATCATCCCCAGATGGGACCATCTAGTTGCAGGAAAACAAGCTCAGGGCTCCCACTGATTCTATGTTATAGTGAGTTGTGTTGACAAAAAGAGTCAAACTGAAAAATATTTGAAGATATTTATTCTGAGCCAAATATAAGTGACCAGAGCCTGTGACACAGGCCCCAGGAGGTCCTGAGAATACGTGCCCAAGATGGTCAGGGCACAGCTTGGTTTTATACATTTTAGGGAGGTGTTAGACATCAATCAAATACATTTGCGAAATACTGTAGGTAAATTTAAACATTTTCTGGTTGACAATTGGTTGAGTTTTCACCATGTTGGCCAGGCTGGTCTCAAACTACTGACCTCAAGTGATTTGCCCGCCTTGGCCTCCCAGAGTGCTGTGGTTACAGGCATGAGCCACTGCACCAAAATGGCCCTGCAAAGCTGTCCTTTGTGGGGGGAAATTTGCATCTGTAAAGAATCTCCCAATCCTAAAGGCCCTCCCAATCCTAAAGAGATTAACTAAAAATCTAGCAGCTTTTAAAGGTCTGAATAGGAAACACTTTTCATCTATTGTCTCTAAGAACGGCCACTGTAAGACCTTAAAGGAACTTTGGCCTCCACAATCTGTTATCTTAACCTGAACATTTCTATCGATCCCCAAGTAGCTGGGATTACAGGAACCCGCCACCATGCCCGGCTAATTTTTGTATTTTTAGTACAGACGATAATTTCACCATGTTGGTCAGGCTGGTCTCGAGCTCCTGACCTCAGGTGATCTGCCCGCCTCGGCCTCCCACCATCTCAGCATCTTTGCATCTGCTCTTCCCTTTGCTTGGAGCACTGTTTCCCCAGAATTTCATTATCATATTCAAGATGTAGCTCACATGCTGCCACTTTCTCAGAGGTTCTCAAGGAGAACATCCCTGATCACCCAACCTAAGGAAACTTCTAGACCCTTTCTATTGCACTGCTCTGTTCTATTTTCTTTTCTTTTGAGACGGAGTCTCGCTCTGTCACCCAGGCTGGACTGCAGTGTCATGATCTCGGCTCACTCCAACCTCCACCTCCCGGGTTTAAGCGATTCTCCTGCCTCAGCCTCCTGAGTAGCTGGGATTACAGGCATGTGCCACCATGCCCAGCTAATTTTTGTATTTTTAGTAGAGATGGGGTTTCACCATGTTGGTCAGGCTGATCTCGAACTCCTGACTTCATGATCCTCCCGTCTCGGCCTCCCAAAGTGCTGGTATTACAGGAGTGAGCCATCGCGCCCAGCCACGGACACTCATTTTTTAAGGACTCCAATAGAGTTCACTGACAGCATTCTTACGTAATTATAATATTTTGCATCTGTACTTTTTACTTTTTAGTTTTCAAAAGGCTTTTACATATGTCGTCTCATTTCCACCTTAAAACAACCAATGAGGTAAGTAGGAGAGGGGTAGTTAATGTCCCTGTTTTTTTAAAGATGAGTAAATTGCGACTCATCTTTAAAACAAATTAAGTAAATTGAGGTGGGATGGCTTATCCAAAGTTTTCCAGCCAATAAGTGACAGCAGCAGTCTTCTTCTGTCAAGACCAGCTCTCTTCTCATTCGGTCTCCTATTTCTTAATCTTGTTATTTCTCCTGGCTCCTTAAAACAAAAGAATTCATCCAGGTAAGGTATGAGAAAGCACCTCTCTCTCAGGGGGAAGGAAAAGAGAGCTTGGGTTCCATATAAAGGTTTATGACAGAGAGCCCAGACTTCACTTGTGGTTTACCAGTCAGGCTATTTATGAGCTAATGATAACGATTGAGGTTGGACGATAATAACACACTCCCTCAGTGCAGTAGACTTTGTCACCTGCCATGAAAATGGTGAGAGACTTTAATTGTCATTTTGCTTTAATGTCAAAAGCATTGACTGCAGCACAATTTCACATATTTCACCTTAAAGGCAAATCTAATGATGACGAATGAAGAATGAGAGCTAACTTCACTATTTTTAGAAATAGAGGTAATAGGAATAATAATAGGAATAATGTTTTTCTAAAATTGCCTAGAGAATCAGTGACAGAACAGGGAGTTAGGAAGCATGAAATTCCTGGTCCTTGTCATAGACTATTGGAAGTCAATTTCCACAACTTGTCTGGGCTTCAATTCTCCACTAACAGAAATCTTCTTTTTTTCTTTTTTTTTTTTTTTTTTAGAGTCGTCTCACTCTGTCACCCAGGCTGGAGTGCAGTGGTGCGATCTTGGTTCATTGCTACCTCTGCCTCCCAGGTTCAAGTGATTCTCCCAACTCAGTCTTCCAAGTAGCTGAGACTACAGGCATGTGCTACCACATCTGGCTAATTTTTGTATTTTTAATAGAGACAGGGTCTCACCATGTTGGCAAAGCTGGCCTCAAACTCCTGATCTAAGGTGATCTGCCTGCCTTGGCCTCCCAAAATGCCGGGATTACAGGTGTGAGCCACCGTGCTCAGTCCATTAACAGAGAAATCTTTGAAGAAATATGGATGCATTTGTAATACCTGAATGTGACCCTTCTATGGATTTTTAATTGATAAATAACATATATAAAAAAGGGTGCAACTCATATAGAGCTCAACAAATTTTCACAAAGTGAACCCAACCACATAAGCAGCTCCTAGATCTAGAAACCAAGACCTCAGAGTTCTCCTTTTGCCTCATTTTAATAAATACCATCCCCAAGGAATGGTAACCCTTATCCTGAGTCCTACTACAATGAATTATTTTACCTGCTTCTGAGCGTTACATACATGGAATCAGGTAATATGTTGTCAGCCTTTTTGGTCTGGCTTCTTTTGTTCCACATGATGTTGGTGAGACTCATTCATATTGTTGCTTGTAGCTATAGTTTTGTTTATTCTCGCTACCCTGCATTATCTTACTGTCTGAATATACTACATATCCATTCTACTATTGATAATCATTTGGCTTGTTTTCACTTTGGCCCTATTAGGACTAGAGCTGCTATGACCATTCCTTACATCTTTTGGTGAAAAGATATAAGGATTTCAGTTGGATATAAATCCAGGGTTAGCCGGGTGCGGTGGCTCACGCCTGTAATCCTAGCATTTTGGGAGGCCGAGATGGGCAGATCACGAGGTCAGGAGATCAAGACCATCCTGGCTAACACGGTAAAACCCCATCTCTACTAAAATACAAAAAAATTAGCCGGGCGTCGTGGCGGACGCCTGTAGTCCCAGCTACTCGGGAGGCTGAGGCAGGAGAATGGCGTGAACCCGGGAGGTGGAGCTTGCAGTGAGCCAAGATCGCGCCACTGCACTCCAGCCTGGGCGACAGAGCAAGACTCCGTCTCAAAAAAAAAATGAATGAAATAAATAAATAAATCCAAGGTTAGAATTGCTGGATTATAGAATATACGTATATTCATAGACATTACCAGTTTTCCAAAGTGATTTTACCAATTTATTCTCCCATTGTTGATGTATGAGAGGTCCAGTTGCTCCACAACCTTGTCAACACTTGGCACTGTCTAGCTTTCCACTTTAGCTATGCTTGAATGTGGCCCATAATGGATTTTAATATATTTAAATTAGGATTAATTTTTTTTTTTTTTTTTTTTTTGAGACAGGGTCTCACTCTGTCACCCAGGCTGGAGTGCAGTGATACCATCTTAGGTCACTGCAACCTCTGCCTCCCAGGCTTAGGTGATTCTCCTACTTCAGCTTCCCTTCTCCTACAGGCACATGCCACCATGCCCAGCTAATTTCTGTATATTTAGTAGAGACAGAGTTTTGCCATGTTGCCCAGGCTGGTCTTGAACTCCCGAGCTCAAGCCATCCATTTGCCTTGGCCTCTGGAAGTGCTGGGATTACAGATTTGAGCCACTGTGCCCAGACAGATGAATGTTTTATAATTTTGTAAATTTAACTGTGAAATGATACATAAGAAAACTAAGATTAGATGGAGATTAGACAAATTTTGATGCCCAATTTTATTATTGTCTTGTTCCCTAGTTCCTTCATGGGTATAGGTTTGGCCCACTCAACAAGATGGTAAACTTCCTGAGGTCAAGGTCTTTGTTGTAGGCTTCTTCTATCATTGCTATGGCCCTTAGCACAGTATTGGCACAGAGTAGGTGTTGAGGAAGCACGTACTGAAATGGGCTGAACTAAATGACAGAGGCAAGGCCACGAATATCGATGGAATATCTCTCTGTTCACAGTTCTCTGCCTAATCACCCCATTTTCAGGTACTTCTTTTTTTTTTTTTTTTTTTTTTTTTGAGACAGGGTCTCTCTCTGTTGCCTAGGCTGGAGTGCAGTGGCGCGGTCTTGGCTCACTGCAGCCTCTGCCGCCCAGATTCAAGCAATTCTCCCACCTCAGCCTCCCAAGTAGCTGGGATTATAGGCACACCACCAAGCCCAGCTAATTTTTGTATTTTTAGTAGAGACGGGGTTTCACCATGTTGGCCAGGCTGGTCCCAAACTCCTGACCTTAGGTGATCCATCCTCTTCAGCCTCCCAAAGTGCTGGGATTATAGGTGTGAGCCACTGTGCCTGGCTCAGGTACTTCTTAGGGTGATGAAAGGACCGAGAGATAAATTCTAGAAGATATCCAAATCCTTTGTGTTCTTCCAGAGCCTACATTCCAAGTGCTGAAAATCTTTAGGTAGGATGAGCCCTTCAATTTTTTTTTTTGGAGACAGGGTCTCACTCTGTTGCCTAGGCTGGAATGCAGTGACACGATTAATAGCTCACTGCAGCCTAACTCTTGGGCTCAAGCAATCCTCCTACCTCAGCCTCCTGAGTAGCTGGGACTACAGGTGTATGCCACCACATCTGACTAATTAAATTTTCTTTTTTTAGAGACGGGGTCTCCCTATGTTGCCGAGATGGTTCTCAAACTCCTGCAGCCCTTTTATTTTCAACTGCATTTTCTGAGGCATGTACCTTAGACTACCAGAGAGGGAAACAGAAGACTGTCTTACTCTGCCTTGTTAGGAAAGAGCACTGTGGTGTCCCTCCATGCTTAAAGAAATGTTTAGGACTCAAAATGTCAGATCTTATAACACTAACCCAATTTCCTTATGGCTGAATCCAGTTTGATAGAAATTGCTCCGAAGGCCGCAGTAATCTCTAGGATACTTAGTTCCCCTTTTTGCTGAGTTTTTAAAAAGCCATACTAATTTTTAAGAACTATTTCTGTCCTCTCATAAGCTAAAGGATTTGTAATCAATGGCCCATTTCAACATGCAGCACTATGTCATGCTATGCATATTTTTGTTTATATTGAATACTGACTATTTCTGGATTGAGATCCTGAGATGTTAAGCTAGCACATCCTACTAGCTTTACATAGTACTGAGTTTGGCATTAGACACTTATTGAAAATAATTGGTGGAAATACCCCTCCTAGCCTTTCAGTTTTGAGCCCCGCCATCCAACAAGAAAGATGAGTTTCAGGCCAGGTGTGAGGGCTCAGGCCTGTAATCCCATCACTTTGGGAGGCCAAGGTATGCAAATCACTTGAGGTCAGGAGTTCGAGACCGACCTGGGCAACATGGCGAAACTCTACTAAAAATATAAAAATTAGCCGGCCATAGTGGCACGTGCCTATAATCTCAGCTACTCAGAAGGCTGAGGCAGAAGAATCCCTTGAACCTGGGAAGTGGAGATTGCAGTGAGTGGAGACTGCACCACTGCACTCCAGCCTGGGCAACAGAGTGAGACTCTGTCTCAAAAAAAAGAAAAAAAAAGAAAGCCAGTCGCAGTGGCTCACACCTCTAATCCCAGCTCTTTGGGAGGCCAAGACAGGCGGATCATCTGAGATCAGGAGTTTGAGACCAGCCTGGCCAACATGGTGAAACCTTGTCTTGACTAAAAATACAAAAATTAGCCGGGCACAGAGGCGGTCACCTGTAATCCCAGCTATTCAGGAAGCTGAGGCAGGAGAATCACCTGAACCCAGAAGGCAGAGGTTGCAGTGAGCCGAGATCATGCCACTGCACTCCAGCCTGGGCCACAGAGCCAGAGTCCAATTTTTTTTTTTTTTTTTGAGATGGAATCTCGCTCTGTCACCCAGGCTAGAATGCAGTGGCGCAGTCTCGGCTCACTGCAAGCTCCCCCTCCCGGGTTCATGCCATTCTCCTGCCTCAGCCTCCTGAGTAGCTGGGACTACAGGCGCCCACCACCATGCCCGGCTAATTTTTTTGTATTTTAACTAGAGACGGGGTTTCACCGTGTTAGCCAGGATGGTCTCGATCTCCTGACCTCGTGATCCGCCCGCCTCGGCCTCCCAAAGTGCTGGGATTACAGGCGTGAGCCACCGCGCCCGGTCCAGACTCCATCTTAAAAAAAAAAAAGCCAGGCACGGTGACATGGTGGCTCACGCCTGTAATCCCAACAATTTTGGAGGCCGAGGCGGGCAGATCACCTGAGGTCAGGAGTTCGAAACCAGCCTGGCCAACATGGTGAAACCCCATCTCTACTAAAAATACAAAAATTAGCCAGGTGTGATGGCAGTCACCTGTAATCCTAGCTACTTGGAAGGCTGAGACAGGAGAATTGCTTGAACCCAGGAGGCAGAGGTTGCAGTGAGCTGAGATCACGCCACTGCACTCCAGCCTGGGCAACAGAGCAAGACTCCACCTAAAAAAAAAGAAAAAAAAAAAAGATAGTTTTCAATGGTCATAATCATGACATGGGGATTAAAGAAGGAAGAAAATCGGACCTTGAGAAACATATATAGAGAGCTAGTAAAACAGAGTCTATCCGAGCCAGTTTCCAGAATCCATTTGGGACAGGCATATCAAAATAGGATGTATAAGTGTCTGTGGGTAGGGGATGGTAGAAGAAATAAATTCCTGAAAAGCATATTGTGGTAAGATCCTGTAAGCATGTCAGCTAGTAATTGTATACTGTCACTAATGGGAGCAGGCTTGTCCTGCAAGCTGAAATCATGATCAGTAGGTAATCAGATCTAGCGCTCTGGGGCTTCCCATGACTCAGTGATTGTTGTACGCTAGAAACAATGTGATGTTTTATTCGCTATTCTTCTACTATCAGTGTTGGCCAGCTTCCCAAGATTTGTGAGGAAAGGGAGGAGGGCTGTGAGGTTCATAGTGTTTTTTTCTTTGGGGATGGGACTCATGTCTCAGATCTCCTGAAATTCCTTCATCAATGTATTTGCTTTTCATTCTCTGAACTGTCTATAACTTTTTTTTTTTTGAGACGGAGTCTCACTCTGTTGCCTGGGCTGGAGTGCAGTGGTGTGATCTTGGCTCACTGCAACTTCTGCCTGCTGGGTTCAAGTAATTCTCCTGCCTCAGCCTCTCAAGTAGCTGGGATTACAGGTGTGTGTCACCACATATGGCAATATTTTTTTTTTTTTTTTTGAGATGGAGTCCCGCTCTGTCGCCCAGGCTGGAGTGCAGTGGTATGATTGTGGCTCACTGCAACCTCCACCTCCCGGGTTCAAGCAATTCTCTTGTCTCAGCCTCCCAAGTAACTGGGACTACAGGTGCCTACCACCACACCTGGCTAATTTTTGTACTTTTAATAGAGACAGGGTTTTACTATACTGGCCAGGCTGGTATCAAACTCTTGACCTTAGCTGATCCACCTGCCTTGGCCTCCCAGAGTGCTGGGATTACAGACGTGAACCACCACACCCAGCCAACTAATATTTGTATTGTTAGTAGAGATGGGATTTTCACCATGTTGCCTAGGCTAGCCTCTAGCTCCTCACCTCAACTGATCCACCCTCCTCAGCTTTCCAAAGTGCTGGGATTGCAAGCGTGAGCCACCGAGCCTGGCCAACCTGTTTTTTTTTTTTTAAACTCTTATTTTAGGGTCAGGGCTACATGAGCAGGTTTGTTATATAGGTAATTGCATGTCACTGGGGTTTGGTCTACAGATTATTTCATCATACAGGTAATAAGCATAGTACCAGATAAGTAGTTTTTCAACCCTCATCCTCTTCCCACCATCCATCCTCAAGTCAGCCCCAGTGACTGTTGTTCCCTTCTTTGCGTCCATGTGTACTTGATGTTTAGCTCCCATTTATAAGTGAGAACATGCAGGACTTGGTTTTCTGTTTCAAGGATAATGGCCTCCGGCTCTATTCATGATCCTGCAAAGGACATGATCTCATTCTTTTTACGGCTGCATTTTTTGACTTTTTAATGATAGCCATTGTGACTGGTGTGAGATGATGGTATCTCATTGTGGTTTTGATTTGCATTTCTCTAATGATTAGTAATGTTGAGCATTTTGTGGCTTGTTGGCCACATGTATGTCTTCTTTTGAAAAGTGTCTGTTCTTGTCCTTTGCTCACTTTTTAATGGGGTTGTTTGTTTTTTGCTTGTAAATTTAAGTTCCTTATAGATTCTGGATATTAGACCTTTGTCATAGGTATAGTTTGCAAATAGTTTCTCCCATTCTGTAGGTTGTCTGTTTACTCTGTTGGTAGTTTCTTTTGCTGTGCAGAAACTTTAGTTTAATTAGATTCCATTTGTGAATTTTTGTTTTTGTTGCAATTGTTTTTGGCATTTTTGTCATGAAATATTTGCCCGGTTCTGGGTCCAGAGTGGTATTTCCTAGGTTATCTTCTAAAGTTTTTATGTTTTTAGGTTTTACATTTAAGTCTTTAACTGGTCTTGAGTTGATTTTTATATATGGTGTAAGGAAGGGGTCCAGTTTTGATCTTCCACATATGGCTAGCCAGTTATCCTGGAACCATTTCTTGAACAGGGAGTTCTTTCCCCATTGCTTGTTTTTGTCAACTCTGTCAAAGATCAGATGGTTCTAAGTGTGCGGTATTATTTATTGGCTTTCTATTCTGTTCCATTGGTCTATGTGTCTGTTTTGGTCCTACTACCGTGCTATTTTGGTTACTGTACTGGCTATGACTCTTGAGTTAGGTCCATTAGGTAACTCCATGGGCATTTTTGATTAGGTAGCCAGGGGCTATGAGTTCAAATGCTTGAGATGGGCCAGGCAGGTAGCACAAGTGTGAAATGGAGTCTGTGGCAAGTTGGAGAATCTATTTCTGATCAAAGGGGGACCCATTAGTCAGCTTCAGACAGTGGTCACTATACAAGTAGACTGGCTCAGGTGGTCAGATCTTCAGATAGCTTTTAAAACCAGAAATCTACTTTTTTTTTGAGGCAGGGTCTTGGTTTGTTGCCTAGGCTAAAGTGCAGTGGCACGATGATGGCTCACTGCAGCGTTGACTTCCTGGACTTAGCAATCCACCCATCTCAGCCTCCCACGTAGCTAGGACTATAGCTGTGCGTCCCTACACCCAGGTAATTTTTAATTTTTTTGTAGAGATGGGGCATACTTTAAAAAATATGTGTACTTTTCTGATTTTAATTGTTTGTAATTAATTTAAAAATTTAAAAAACACTTTGTAAGTCAACTATGTGAGTATCAAACAAAACAAACCTTCAGGTCTCACTCAGTCTCCCAATCCTAAGTCCCTTGGCTAAATTGATTTTCTGAAGGGAAAAACCCAACATTTATTCAAGTCACTTCAATTTATGGGGGGTTATATTATAAGGATACATGTGACAATAAGATAAACAGGATTTTCAACTATGCAGCAAGGTCTCATTAAAACCCAGGAACTCTGTACACAACCCAGGTCAAGGGAAGAACAAGGACAGCACATGGCTGATGCTTAATGGTAACTGGAAGGTCCTTTCTCACCATCAGTGGTGTAACTTAAGCTTCTCAATTGGTGGCATGTTTCAATATAAACCACATGTAACTCACATTAATTTCTCTGGGAACTGTAGAATTCTTGACTGGTTCTCAGGGTTTCCTGTTGTATAAAGGCCTTCATTACTTTAGTTATACCCAAGTAAATGGGGCATTTACCTCGTGACAAGTGGATTATAGGAGAAAAAGAGGAGATGGTAGGTCAGAGTGTGCTTAGAAGTCATGCCCAGTGTTCTTATCAATGCCAGACATTACGGGCTGCCCTTCCATCAGCCATTCTACCCTTCTTCCTGCTAACAATATCCCAATTTTGTTAAGACATCAGGCCACTTATATGTTTCAGGGAAAACTGTTTCTAGCCCAAAGCAGTGTGGACCTTGATTACATCAAACTAATCATGGTGAGTCCATTTTCCTTGCCAGAAATTAGTTTAGGAGTGGACATATATCACTTCTGAGTACACAAGAGACTGAGGGAAAGTCTAAGGGGGCTTCTGGGAAATTTTTCTTCTAATAAGAAGAGATTCAAGGCAGAAAATAGACACTCTTTTGTTCCCCTGTTGTATCTTTATGGGGCACTTACAACTTTGGCAAACAGTTTGAGCTATGCAGGATAAATATGCGAACAAAAGTCAACCTATAGAGGAAGAAAAAAGCAGAAAATTGGAAAACAAAACAAGTGCCTTAATGCTGTAATTGAGCAGTGAGTTAACCCAACCCTGAAACCATCCTACCTTTGAACTTACTGTGATATGAGATATTACCATCTCCTTTTATTTTATTTTATTTTTTTTGAGACAGAGTCTTGCTCTGTCACCCAGGCTGGAGTGCAGTGGTGCCATCTCGGCTCACTGCAACCTCCACCTCCCAGGTTCAAGTGGTTCTTCTGCCTCAGCCTCCCGAGTAGCTGGGACTACAGCACGTGCCACCACGCCCGGCTAATTTTTGTATTTTTAGTAGAGACAGGGTTTAACCATATTGCCCAGGCCGGTCTCGAACTTCTGACCTCGTGATCCACCCACCTCGGCCTCCCAAATTGCTGGGATTATAGGTGTGAGCCACAGCGCCCGGCCTACTGTCTCCTTTTTATTGATGCCATTTCTGGTTGGGTTTTCTGTTACTTTCTCCTAAAGCGTCCTAACTGAAAAATATATTATCAATGATTTTCCACTTAGAATATTGAAGAAAACCAGCTTTCTCCTCAAGACTAGATTGTGTCCACAAAGAACTTACTAGAGGTGGGATATAAATGCTAATGTTGGCCTTTATGCTCAAAGAAAAGGCCTCCACAGGTTACAACTGTCCGTGTGTGGAGGAACCTGCTGAAGGTGTGGGTGTGATCAGAGGTCTCACTGGTGGGAGAAGAGAGCTATTTTGGGTATCTGTGGTGGATTGGGAGCTTGTGCCCCATGCCATATCCCTAGGTGCACTATGTGGGGAATCAAGTGCCATCTTGGAGGGTTCTTTTCTTTTCTTTTCTTTTGAGACAGGGTCTCTGCCACTTGGGCTGGAATGCAGTGGTGTGGTCATAGCTCACTGCAGCCTCGAACTCCTGGGCTCAAGCGATCCTCTTGCCTCAGCCTCTCTAGTTGCTGAGACTACAGGTGCACACCATCATGCTGGGCTAATTTTTAAATTTTTTTGTGGAGACAGAGTCTCTCTATGTTGCCCAGCTGGTCTTCAACTCCTGGCCTCAAGCAATTCTCCTACCATAAGTGATCCTCCTGCCTCAGCCTCCAAGTTTCTGGGGTTACAGGATGAGCCACTGAGACTGACCTTGCAGTCTCAGACTTAAATCAGCATGCTTATTGAACTGTGTAAAGGGTCCAGATTATCAAAAGATCTCAATCCTACAAAAGTACCTTTTGGCTATTATCACTATTTGCAAGCCCAGTGCAGACACTGCTCCCCCAGGCTGGGTCTACCAGACTCCCACCCCCTGTAGATCCTACATTTCTTTCTGTTTCCCCAGCAGCACCTCCTAAGTCTCTCCTCTATTAAAGTATTTGCTGCTGTTGTCCTTTCTATTTCCCTCCCACCTTCTTTGTCTGTGTCCTTCTTCTCCCTGCCCCACAAGGGGAAATGAATAGCTGGTCAAATTACTGCTTTGGGGAATTGCTTTAGTGAATGTTGGAGAGGATAGACCAGAAACTAAGATGTTATTCTTCATTCTTTGCTTGTGGGGCTTGGGACCTCCATTATTTAGTGATTGGGTTCGGATTCTCCAGAATCATATTGGACTCGAGTACATTCCATTATTTCTCTTTTTTTCGTTCCAGAATTTTTGGTGCCTAATTTCTCTTTCCTTCCACTGGACACACAATGGACACTCCTTTGCTTCAGTTACACCTTTATAAATCTGACTTCCTCTTAGTCCCTCTTTCCCATTCTCAACTGCTCACAAAGAGCTCCTTTATCCCATAATATTCCTTTTCCTGACTTTTCATCAGAGGCCTGTTATTTTTTCTTCCACCCTTCTGAGAGCGTCTGGGTGTGTACCTGGAACCGCAGTGGCCTCCTGGAATTCTCCTGATTTACTTGGGGGAAATAACCACGTAGCAGTCTTATGACTATAGTGCTTAATCTCCACCACTTTCAGCTCCCTGAAGAATGGCTACCAGCTCTCCAGTTTTCATATAAGCATTATGATATTAAAATCACTCAATAGTAGTTCTCCTTGTCAAAGAATTAGACTGAAAGAGTCTGTGTTCTTTTACACAATTGCAACTTTTATGAGAGAAATAACCTGCCAATCTTGTAGAGAACAAGTATCCAACCTACAGACATGGTGAATTCCTTCTAGCTTTTTGTCATTGACCTGTATGTGATAAAATCCTCGCAGTCACCATCAATTAAGGATGAAATAAAGGAAAACATGAACGTACGTGAGGAGAGAGCCCTAATTTGGGATACAAGGGAGGTATAGGTCTTGACCTTCAGATTTAAATACGCCCGTGAACTAGAATCTAAAAATGCTATTTTCCCGTATGAACCTGCACGGTCTTGGTTCTCCCTATTTAAAATAAGAACACAAGGAAAACACTTAATCTATGCTGAAATTACTAACTATGATTATTATAAACATCTGTTATGGGGCAACTTTGACCTACCAAGCTGGGGCCAAAATATAGCTAGTGAGGACAATATTTCTTTTTCAAGTCCCTTTCAGCCCCTGCCTCCCTCCTCCCAGTGTCAGTTTTCACCTACTGTTGTCTCCTTGTTTTGTGCTGGATTGGTCAAACATCCAGGCCCTTGTGGGGAAGACAGATAGGATTCATTGCAAGCAAGGCCTGAGAGGTGAATGGTGGGGAACAGGCACAGTCTTTGTTCCCTGCCTGCCCTCTTGGAAGGTGTCAGAGACCCATGGTTAGAACGGTGAGGCCAGAAACAGAGGAATTGGCTTCATGAGACTTTGAGGCATTCCCAGCAAGAGGTGAGAGCAAGAAACCGCAAAACTATTCTTGAGAGACTTTGGGAATCTTCAGGCACAAGCAGAATTGCTTAGGAACAAAGCATGGCTGTGCACAGAATTCTTCTCAGCTGTGGTACCCAGTGGACCAGAGACTCTAGGAGCATCAGCAGTCTGCAGGCTTGGCACAGACCCTGGCTTTCTTTACGGGCATTGTCAGCAGCAGCAAGGATATGGCTCTGTCTTGAGGGTGCTGAGGGAAGCAGATGCTGATGGAGCGGGTGTTGGAGGGGATGGCAAGGCTGGGCACAGAATCGCATGAACATCAACACTTGCTCAAGAAATAAACCAACCAACAAGCCTATAAATGATACTGGTATGTTGCACTCCCTTCAGTTTTGTGGTAATGAAGGTGCATAAAGGTTAAGCACATTTTCAAGGGATCTTATCACAAATTCAGAATTGGAATCTGGAGCCCTGTTGCTCCAGTCTCTGGATTACCCACAGCAAGTGTGGTTATTTCTAAAACTATGCAACACATGGTTGTGCTGGGAGAGAGTGTGCCCTGGAGATGCTGCAGAGGCTTCTCGAATGGAGCAGAAAATGGGTACAAGTTGGAGGGGTGGGTTGCTGCTGCCAGCACAACCCTGCTACGAGGTCTCCTGGTTACCCCAAGAAGGGCTCTTTCCTGTTCGGCACACACAAAAGTGAAAGTGAGTGTCAAGCAGTGCAGGCTTCATTTCATGGCCACGGAATGGGAGAAGTGGGAGCATAGCTCACAAATCAACTTCTCGGCTCCTGGGAACCAGGAAGTTACGCATATAGGGTATTCTTGATGAAGGGGTTGGGCATTAACATCGAGGAGAGGTATATTTCTGCTTTTTCTTGGGAAGGGACAGAGATTTACTTGGAATCAAAGAACTGCCTCCCTTTTGTCCTTTTTTGGTTTCCTCCTGTTGTTGTCATGGTAATTGTCAACGGTCATGGCGCCCATGGGAGTGTCATTTAGTATGGAAATTGGATTATAATGAAGTTAGAGGTTCTTCAGAGGTGGAGTAAGCTGCCTAAGAAGGAACCTCTGATCACAGACATCCTGTTTTCTTTTTTTTTTTGAGACGGAGTCTTGCTCTGTCGCCCAGGCTGGAGTACAGTGGCACGTTCTTGGCTCACTGCAACCTCTGCCTCCTGGGTTCAAGCGATTCTCCTGCCTCAGCCTCCTGAGTAGCTGGAATTACAGGCGCGTGCCACCATGCCTGGCTAATTTTTGTATTTTTAGTAGAGATGGGGTTTCACTATGTTGGTCAGGCTGCTCTTGAACTCCTGACCTAGTGATCCGCCCACCTCGGCCTCCCAAAGTGCTGGGATTACAGGCATGAGCCACCGCACCTGGTCCCTGTTTTCTGAAAATATGCAGAGTCAAAGCAGAGTAGGAATTTTGCTAAGTCACATAGGCATTGCATTGGGCAACAAAAGCAGGGTAGAGGTCCACTTAAGTCACATAGGCCCTGCAATGCCTTTGTAACTCAATGCAATGGGTAACAGCCCCAGTGTGGTATCCACAGAGTAGTGACGGCAGGCATACAATGCTTTTCCAGCAACTAAGCAACTTGCGCTCTGAATTTGAGAAGCAGACTGAATACATTGGAGCAGCACTCATTTTATCTTCTGAGATCTGCCATTGATGTCACATGGTGATGGTGGTGGCAAAAAAAAAAAAAGCCCAATGGAAACACTATAGGTATTCAACAAGATCTTTGACTCAACAGTGGAGAGTTGTCAACTCTGAACCCTTGGATGGTTTGTTCATCACCTAAATCCTAATTCAAGGAAGGGAGCTGTGGTGGGGAATGGTTAGGCCAACTCCAAGGAGTTACTTGTATCATACATCTGGAGTTCTTCAAGCTACGACAGGCAACAGAGTTTAGTAGTCCGAGTGTGAACCCCAGAGTTCTATCTGTGGGGTCAAAGCCTAACTCTACTATTTTTTACACTGGGTAGTCTGGGGCAAATTATTTAATTTCTCTTGGCTTCAGGTTTCAGCATAAAATATTAAATGTAAGAGTGTCTCTGTTTTAGAATTATTGTGAAGTTTAACTGGAAAAAAAAAAAAGTAGGCCAGGCGTGGTGGCTCAAGCCTATAATCCCAGCACTTTGGGAGGCCAAGGCAGGTGGATCACCTGAGGTCAGGAGTTCAAGACCAGCCTGGCCAACATGGTGAAATCGTGTTTCTATTAAAAATTAAAAAATGGGCGGGCGTGGTGGTACACATCTGTAATCCCAGCTACCCAGGAGGCTGAGGCAGGAGGATTGCTTGAACCCAGGAGGCAGAGGTTGCAGTGAGCCGAGATCATGCCATTGCACTCTAGCCTGGGCAACAAGAGTGAAACTCCCTCTCAAAGAAAAAAAAAGAAAAAAAGTAATAAATTATTACTTCATATGAATTCCTGGCACATATAAGTACCTGATAAATGTTAGATGTTATATTAAGTATTAGCAGACGATTCTAGCGAGCTTCCTCTGTGACTTGAGAATCTGATTCTGGGTATCTTAGGCTCCGTTGTTTCTACTCCTTCCTAGAACAACAGTTAAAGGAACAAGATTGCAGACAGGGTGGGAAGCTTTCTCGTGTGACCACCTAGCAGTAGGGAGGAGGCCTGGGATGTGTGCCTGGATCCTAGTGCTCTTGTGTGGGGCTTTGGTGGGCTCTACTGTGAGGTGGGTTGGCTAGTCTGGTTCCTGGGTCCCTTGTGCTCATATCCCTGGAATTGGAGCTGACCCTATGCTTTGTTCTTTGGTTTTTACCCAGGACCTGGTGCTCCTTTTTGTGATTCAGGTCTCCTTGGTGTACCTGTCTTAATCTTACCTACAGCATCCACCTGATTCCTGGCATAGACTGAACACCCCTGTACCACTATGATGACCTCTGGTTCTTAACTCAGCTACCTCCCTAATCCTCTATAGTGAGTGTGGTGACCTCTGGGTCCCAGCCAAGGGAAGCTAAGAAGGGATGACTAAGGCCCATTTCCACCTAACCACCAAGAACCATCATTTTTAATTTGCTGAGTCCTTTTCTTTTGCCTCCCTCTCTCCATCCCTCCCTCTCTCTCTCTTTCTCTCCCTTCCCTTCCCTTCCCTTTCTTCCTTCCTTCTTTCCTTCCTTTCTCTCTTTCTCTCTTTCTTTCTTTCTTCTTTTTTGAGATAGGGTCTCATTGTGTCACCCATGCTGGAGTGCAGTGGCACGATCATGGCTCACAGCAACTTCAACCTCCCTGGCTCAAGTAATTCTTCCACCTCAGCCTCCCGAGTAGCGGGACTACAGGTGCACACCATCACACCTGGCTAATTTTTATATTTTTTTGAGAGATGGGGTTTCTCTATGTTGCCCAGGCTTGTCTTGAACTCCTGGGCTCAAGCATTAGCCCACCTTGGCCTCTTGAAATGCTGGGATTACAAGCGTGAGCCACCACACCCAGACTGAAAGAGAATTTTCTAAGTCACAGATAAATAAAAACTTTATTCACTACACTACAGGAAAAACTGAATTGCCTTTCTATTCTCTGTTTAGAAAATGATATCCCCAAATTGGCATAATATGAAGAGTCAAAGGCTATACAGCAAAAAAGTCAGAAAAAATGGTTTAGGCTGGGCGAGTTGGCTCATGCCTGTAATCCCAGCACTTTGGGAGGCCGAGGCGGGTGGATCACTTGAGGTCAGGAGTTCAAGACCAGCCTGGCCCACACGGCAAAACCCTGTCTCTACTAAAAATACAAAAATGAGCTGGGTGTGGTGGTGCACCTGTAATCTCAGCTATGCAGGAGGCTGAGGCAGGAGAATCCCTTGAACCTGGGAGGTGGAGGTTGCAGTAAGCTGAGATCGTACCACTGTACTCCAGCCTGGGCAAAAGAGCTGAGAAGACTCTGTTTAAAAAAAAAAAAAAAGAAAAGAAAAGAAGAAAGAAAATGTGGTTTTATTTTATTTTATTTTATTTTATTTTTTTGAGGTAGAGTCTTGCTCTGTTGCCCAGGCTGGAGTGCAGTGGTGTGACCTCGGCTCACTGCAAACTCTGCTGCCTCCCAGGTTCATGCCATTCTCCTGCCTCAGCCTCCTGAGTAGCTGGGACTACATGGGACTACAGGTGCCCGCCACCACACCCAGCTAATTTTTTTTGTATTTTTTTCTTTTTTTTTTTTTTTTTTTTTTTTTTTTTTT